>NC_068364.1:12422533-12538065 GCF_020536995.1 Dreissena polymorpha | reverse complement strand
ATTTTGCATTTCATATTTAAAAAAGAGAAATAACTGTTTACAAACAAAGAATCATCAATAAATACGTTGAGGTATACATATACTTAATCAAAATTATATATTTACTATGAGTGTTTAAACTGTAGTCTTAATTGTATATGAGTGTTTTCTTCCACATATAGCATTATAATATATAGTAACTCATTATTCTAATTTACTAACAATAACCTTAACCGATCTTTAAACGGCTGCCAACACTGATGCTTGACTGGATCATTAAAATGGTAATGTTTAACAGATTAACAATTTAAAGAGTTTATTTTTCCCAGAAATACTTGACATTGACGTGATTAATTTTCGACAGCACTGGAAATGATTGACATGCAATTATTTTCGTACGGATTTCTCAAGATAAAAATAATATTAGCATTTCAATGTAACGAGTTATAAAAAGATATTTAGTTTAAAGGTAATTAAAAAAGTATTGTACATCATTCATGATGCAAGAAGAACAACAATAACGAACTATTTTGTATTATTCTGTGATTATTTTATGTCAAAGATAGAAACATACGTTTAAAAGTGTTTAAAAGTCCTTAACAAAATGCTTAGATGCGTATGCAGTTATAGGCGCTACGTGTACATGTAGTAGTCGTGTTTTGAAACGTACACATGTAAAGGCGTCTGTTTTTATTCAAACGCACTCTCTTAATAATAAGTCTTAACATATAAACACACATTTGAAACCGAAGATTATATAAACAAAATGAATTAGTATCTGTCAAACTCACCACAAGTGTCTATGACATTGGATTCGCGATCGATTCCCCTATTTCGCGCCTCGTTATCAATAACCAAAACATTTGGATAGCGAAGTTCATATGTGCAACATTGAATCTCCAACTTAGATTGAAGAGAATACTCTAACGAGCAGAGCCCAGCCCTTTGTGTATGGGACACTCTTGATGGTTAATAACAACTGTTCACTTAACAAAAATAAATGTAATCAAAGCGCTGAAGGCACTGAAGTTGTTCTCTGTTGTATAATCTTAGACGCAGATTCTCAGTTTTCAAAATTATGTTATAGCTTTTATTATCGCAAGTATGAAATGAACAAACACACCATTTTAATTTATGAAGAGTGTGTCTTAAAGCACAGTTTTAAATGTGTTTTCAAATCATTAAAAAAAAACAGATAGTTTAAGCTTCATTTATTTTGGCAAACAGGGCTTAATTCATATGCATTAATTGTCATCCCAGTAAATGAGACTGTCTTTAAACGAAAAACACCATAAAAGCAGAAAGTGTCGTCCTTAATCAGCTTGTGCGCATTGCACATGATAATCTGTGTGCACAGGCTTATCTATTATGACATGCATTAAGCCCCGTTATCCCTGAAAGCAGCCTATTTACACATATTTCAATGATCAACACTAGACTGGCCAATGTCGTCTTACAAACTGTTAAACACTATTGATTAAATACACACACTGCAGAAGTAGAGCAGATGCACCTAGCAATCGTCGTCTGCATAATTTTACTGCAGGTAGTGCAGATAGGCAGTGGTTTTCGTTCCAAGCGTAGGTTACAGCAGAATGATTTGCAGTTATCGTTCCATGCGTATCTAAAGCAGACTTACTTGCAAAACTGCCTTTTTACCCTAGTCGTGAGCTAACGTTCACAACTAAACATAACATGCCCATTATTTAAACTGCGTTCAAACTATACATTCACGGAAGTGGTGATTTATCTGCCATAATTGACGCTGGTTTTTGTATACACATGAAATGAATGAACATGTACTGAGGATATTGCGATATCAAGTCTAAATATTTTTGTTAGCAAAGTTATATTTCAACAAATATCTAAATGCAGAAGTATGCTTAGTAATATGCACACAATAACATTTCCGATAATTTTACTTTGTTTTTTTTTTCACTTCTTTTTTTCAAACACAATATCCAATATTTTACTCTCTTAACATTGCTTCTTCAGTCCACAAGTATGTCTGTAGTAAAATAATGTCACTACCAACAGCCTTGCTGTCGGGCTAGCTCAAAAATGATCAAAAATAAACAAACATATATACAAAATATGGTGGACCTCCTCCGGGATAATCACATCAACATGAAGTACCTGTCATCCTTCCCTAAATGTAATTGAACGGCACCCAATGTCACGAAATGCATGCGTGCGGTATCATGTCCACCATTAACACTTCAATGCCTCCTCTATTTACACATGAAATACATGTGGGATACCTCCTGCGACCTTTCTCATATCCTATAATGTTCCATCCTCCACCTTCTCTTCTTCCATTGGCTGTACCTCCTCCGCACCAACATCCTTTTCCTACTTTTCTTCCATTTACTCCTCCTTGTTAATTTAGGAAGAGTCTCCAGATACGGATCTTTGTCTTGAGCCACCACCAGATCTTCAATTCAAAATCCCCAACTACTTGGTCCACCTGTATCATCCGCATTTACGCCTCAGATCTCAGACTCCTCCCCTGCCATTACTAGTTCAATATGTGCTTCAATTGCCACCTCCTCCTCCAGCAGTACATCTTTAGCCACCTCATGTAATTCTGAATCGCCTGATTGATTTATTGTGTTACTTCTGTACCACCCGGAGTCACGCGCAGCGACTCCAATATTTGAAATTGCGGGTCCACTTTCTCCAGACCCAGTAAGCAAATCCACACAGGCACCTACCCTGTAAATCCATCCATTTTAATTCCATACAGGCACCTACCTTGTAAATCCATGTAAACCCTTCATTTCAAATCTATACAGGCACCTATCCTGGAAATCCATCCATTTCAAATCTATACAGGCACCTATGCGGTAAACCACCCATTTCAAAGCCATACAGACACCTACCCTGTAAATTCATCCATTTCAAATCCATACAAGCACTTATCCTGTAAATCCATCAATTTCAATCCATACAGGCACCTATGCTGTAAATCCATCCATTTCAAATCCATACAGGCACCTACCCTGTAAATCCATCCATTTAAAATCCATACAGGCACCAACCCTGTAAACCCATCCATCCATTTTAAATCCATCCATTTCAAATCTATACAGGCACCTACTTTGTAAATCCATCCATTTCAAATCCATACAGGCACATACCCTGTATATCCATCCATTTCAAATCTATACAGAAACCTACCATGTTAATCCATCCATTTCAAGTTCATACAGACACCTACCCTGTAAATCAATCCATTTCAAATCTATACAGGCACCTACCCTGTAAATCCATCCATTTCAAATCCATACAGGCACCTACCCTGTAAATCAAACTGACCCCCGATAAATCAATCCCCCTTGCCTCAATCCCGCTCTCTGATGAACTGTCATCTGTTTGTGTTTCCGCTTTCACGAAACGCGTGTTTGTGCTTATTTGTCTTACTTACTCAACCGATCTATTACTATGAGATCTTGGTCCTGTCTCTCCTACAGACAAATTACGGCCTCTGCCTCTACCCACAGGTTTCAACGACAAAATATGCCCCTCTTTTCCATAACTATCTACATTTTCCTCACAACCTATCTTTGACCATTCATGCCTGGAGGTAGAAATACTTCCGCCCTCTTTTCTGATAGTTTGTGGTCCAGCATTTACAAGTCGGAAGTGGCCACCTTGCCCGACTCCCGCTCGTTTAAACCTCTTTTTCCACGCCCTAACGGTTGTTGAAAAGGACATTCTGTTCTGCGATGCCTTATTTCATGGCATGCATAGCATTCTTGCGTGGCTATCTACTTCTCCCAATCTGATCTGATATGGGCAGTCTCTCCACAAAAGAAGCAATCATTAATGCCCGGCTGTCTCTCACCAGATTCTTGTTGGCCTCCTCCACCATTATTTCTTTCACATTTTCCTGTTGGACTACCTCCACATCCTCGACCTCTATATCCACCATCTCCGCTATAACCGGCTTGATTTCGGTTACTGTTCCATGGTTGAAAGCCTCCACTACGACCATATCCACCCCTATTTTGCTTATTGTCCATCTGGTTTAATCCTCTAGTACCACGCCCAAAACCTTTATTGACTCTCCCATCAGTACCTTCACTCCTGTTGAATGCCATTTGTTTGTCAAATTGGCTTTGTATCTGTTTTAACCTCTTAAGCTGTGCTTGCATCATGTTCATGCCTGTTTCAAAAACATTTATCACCTCCTCTGGATCTCGCTGCGAAGTACACTTCGAGTTATTTGGCTGTACATGTCTACTACTGATGTGCAAATAGTACTGTACGTAATCCTTAGCTTCGTACAAGATTTTGAAACATTCAATGATAATTTGTTTTCAGACAATTTATCTCATGCTTAATGAAACAACAACATAAATATTTATTTTTTTCAGTAAGCTTAGGGTACCATGTAACCCCAAAGTGTCACCTTTACTACTTTTGTAAACAGAGCAAAAAATTCAAAACATTTCTATTTGCAAATATTTCTTTAAATGTGATTGAAAATTACCTTAATGTATTGCCTATTTTTTATATTACTTACTGCATGCAAACACTGCCTATTTTTGCCACAAAATAATTTTAAAAGTTTATCCGAAATTCTACTCATCCAGAAATATTTCACTTTATTTCTGGAAATTATCCTATCTGTGTAGAATACAGAAACAGTATCACTGTATTTTTCTAATATTTGCGGTCATTGATTGTTAGTTTAGCTTTTTGCTGCTGCTGCTGTAACTGCTGCTGCTGTTACTAGTGCTGCTGATTTTGTTTTTAATAATTTCGCCCTAAAATGTATTCAACCAAATCCAGGGATTAAAACAGCTCTAAAGTCGCCCTGACTGATGAAATACACCAGTAATCTCCGAATATACCTCCGACTTATACCATTACACCCAATACCCTCCGCTCAGACAAGAACCACCTTTCTGGTTTATGCAGATTTCAATTTAAATCCACCGGGGCAACATGCCCATTTTTTCCACCGTGAATTCTGAAACAATTAAAAAGAAAGGACTCGCAGTGCCATTGTGGTCGAATGGTAATTAATTGGGCCACCTTTTTCCACCGTATAGGGGACTTTTGAACTGTTATAAGGGCTGGAAAGAGCTGGAAAAACTCTGAAGCAACAATGGCGTCCTGCTTCCCTCACTAGCTGATTCAACTGCGACGGGAAACCGCGGGAAAAACGCGCCGTAGCCACCATTAGGATTTATTGCCGACAAGAAACTCATCTAGTCTGGTTCCCATCTCGTAGAGCCTGGTACCCGCAAAAGTAGCGATTGCAACATGTCTATAAAAGTGATTCTTATGTTTTCCAAAAGAGATTTGAAAAAAAGCTGCTGTCCTGTCACTTAATGATTGTAAATTGGTTTATACTGCAGCATGTTTAATGAAGAAAGATACACCAGAAAAGTCCGTTTTAATGAGTAAGGATTGCTGTAAATCCTATAGGAAGGCTCTATTAACATTAAATCACGAGATCTCTTAAAAAAGATTAATCGGTGTAAAGCCTGAATTTAAAAATAAAGGTGGAACATGTATATTAGTAAATTGTCACTTTGAAAACAAAAATTAATTGTAGTGTGTTTTTTTCAGTTGATAGTCATGTATCAACCGCATGCAGTTTTTGATATGAAGAGCGTTGTACACATATATGCATCCCATTTTAATATGCGTGTATGCAGTGTATTAATCAATAATTGTTCATGTCAAAAATGCCTTTGTATCCACTTACATGTGCTGGGGTGTGCAGACTTTTTTACACGAATGCAATATCTATTCCATATGTATATACACGAGCAATTAAACTGCACACATGTCTTCGTCGGTATAACGTATACTTTATCCGATATATAATGTGTCAGCATAAGGAGGCAGTTTTCTTTTCATATAATCAAATCACACATTTATATATATTTTCATATGATTAAAGAGAAAAATCTAACCACTATACCCGCCGATAGAAAATGAAAGTCAGACTGTGTTATTATTGAAATGATCTCGCGTTTAAGAATGATTTTTAATACTAAAATATCAATGTTGTTAAGGTTATAGATAAATAGTGTTGATGTATGCAACATATTTGTTGTAAACTTATACCACTTCAAAACACATCCCCTTATCAGTGTAGAAAATATCTACTTCTTAAGACACGAGTACACTAACGGTATGTACGCAGCATTCGTTTTGGATATAGTTGTTTCATGTTCTCTCTGCAAAAAGGGCATTTGATTGAAATTGTTTGATTTGTAATATATTGTGTGATATGTGTTCGGCTATCCATCAAATCGGTAAAAAATTTAATTTAACATAGGCGAAAATCACAGTTTTAAGCATTGTGTGTTCATAGAAGATATTTTTTACTAAAATATAATTTCTCTCCGGATAAGTCCCTGGTAATATATGCGTTTTTATATTAATATTCCGCGACATTCAAAAGGAATAACGTTTATAGAAAGTGCACAACAAACTGACGCATAATAAAATGTAGTAAATGCAAATATCAGCTAAATTCGGTTTGGTTTCCATAACTTGATAAATAAGTATCAACAGGATATCATTATGTAATAAATGATTAACACAAACTATCGATAAAATTAGTTTACACATAATAACGGGTTATTATATAGTATTAAATAAAGTATTGATAAATATCATATTAAAATTTACAATATGATACACAGCCTTTGATGTTCACACTGTCAATACTTTCGACTTTCATCCTCAAAAATGCAAGTATTACTTATATCGCATTACGTATTCAATAATTCAGTGCTGTTGCAGGCATTAATCTGCGTTTGAATGAGGCGGTGCATTACATAAATCGCCCCCGTAATTCAGGATATAGTAATTTACTATATTTTTAATTTATAATTGATAACATATATATTAATGGACAACACGAAGAAGCAGATTTTAGTTCTGCTTAAATGAAACAGGCTAAATGCTTTGTATTATTATGTGAATAAGAAGCTCTGATTGTTCTCGTTATAAAGAACGATGTTCGTGAGAGTGTATCCTAGTTATAAGGCAGTGTTTGATGTATGCTATCACCAGCTTTAAATAGAATCGTTCACGTATGATATTCTTCCACTTTGTACTTTCTGCCAGGCGGTAATTGCCCTAGAGTTTCAGTGGCATGACAACCTAATCAGATGAAAGAAGGGAACAACATACAGAATATAGAATAATTCTTTGTCGATTGCACTTTTACGAATATTCAAACAATACAGATTAGCGTTTACTTATATATTTAAGAGAAAATATAAGATACCAGTTCAATCAGCACATGCCAAATACTCTAAACAATGTTAACGAGAACGGCTAATAGAAGTGAATACAGGTTATTGTAAGGGCAACGTTTTAAAGTTACTAGTAAATATAAAGAACGAAATGTTGGTGTTGTTGGTTTGTGTTTTCGCAGTGGTGAGGGAGGCATTGCCATTTTTCATCAGATAGTCAGCGGTGAATACCTCCCATTCTCAAAGTTATCATCTTGTCGATGTTCGTGTGTATCGATTATTAAATGGTGATTACGCCACCTAAGATGTATTTTGAGCGATATATAGTAACGTAATACAAATTAGGGTAAGAACGACTAGTAACATGCTCTTTTTATCAGTACGTATATAGTGAAGTAGAAGGTTTTGTATGTACCGTTGTTGGTTATGTTTACATAAAAATAACAAACTAAAGTTGAACAAAACACAATTTCACTAATTCGAATTTGCATAAGCATAGTAAAACAATTAACTAATTTTCTAGTATGGCACAATACCCATGCCTGTTTCGTCCATTGACATTACTGCTAAATCCATGAATACATGTGAACGTCTTGATACAGTTCACATGCAAAGGTTCCATTGAATGTTTCCGCTGCCTTATTCGATTTCAAATCACAAAATATTAATTAAGTATCAATTAAACAATAAACGAACTTTTGGTTCTCGTCGCGCTGATACATTCCACATAATGGAAACAAATAAATGCATATGCTTGTAACACGATTAATTGGAAATGTTACCGAAGCCGTTAAATTTAAAAGGGAATGTCCAACACAATTTTCGTCGATCAGTAGTATATGTCAGTAATTATTAGAGTTAAAGCAATCTGTTCCCTCTCTGCAATCAAGGAAGTCGGTTAACGAAACGAAGATCAATATAATTACAACGGGACTCCTTTACCATAGGCAAATGAAATTAAACGATCCCGGGTCTGCTGCATACATTATCAGAGCAAGACAAACTGAGATGCAAAAATACTCAAATTAAGCTGGCCGCATCGGCATCCATGCGAAGACAAACAACCATATAAGCGCATTGTGCACAGACACCCGACAAGAACTATGTACTTTTCATATTAAGGGAAACTCTGATTTCTACTATTGAATCTCAAGTAACATATTTGATTACATGCAGCATTATTAATTCGGAAAAGTTCCTTTCATTTAATTATAACATAATATGATTACACAAATAACACTGCAACCTATGCAGAATTAAATTATAAAAAGTTCATGTATATGATACGTTTTTAAAAACTTCACTTGCACGGATATTACATGTTGAATAACAAACCATGCAATGAAACAAGATCAATAAATCCTAACCTCTTCTACATTTATGAAACTAGGTTTTTGGGTAAAGGACCGTAGGTGCTTAAATGCAAGTGATTTGAATTGTTTTGTCAAACAATTTGTCTGGATTTTATAATTACAGAAAACAGTGAACATCTTATCTATGGATGTCTTTTTTTTGATGATGGTCAGACGGTTTCAACAATTGGTAAATCACAACCGATCGATACTATATAAGATTGTAAGACACTTAGTACAACATGTTAAATTTCCTCTACCGTTTAGAGGAATATAAACGCCTAATGTTTTAAATACAACATTTTTGTGTATAGCTCTACCTTTTATTATAAAAACAATAA
The DNA here is from genome assembly GCF_020536995.1 of Dreissena polymorpha. Taxonomy (NCBI): domain Eukaryota; kingdom Metazoa; phylum Mollusca; class Bivalvia; order Myida; family Dreissenidae; genus Dreissena; species Dreissena polymorpha. The sequence goes on along the minus strand of NC_068364.1, from coordinate 12,529,164 downwards.
GGTATATAAATAAAGGTTAAGCGCGAAAAAGATGTGTATTTAGGTCAGTCAATACTCGAAATGGGAACTTTTAAGTTTATAAAAACATTTGGAGTGATTTCGTTTATTTAGAATAGTTCTAAATTTGAACAACGAACATAATATTTAAAAGTTAATTAGATGAACAGAAAATTGAAGTGAACCGAATTTGCATACATTAACGTCTGGTATTTTTCGAACATTTTACATGTGTTTGAAATACATAAACATACCTACAACGAGAACATATACAATGGCTTTATATCATAGCATATCAATGTCATAGTTTTATGATAAAAATTTATATATTCACAGTATACATGAGACTTGATCAATTTAAATTGTCGCAAACATTACTTTATTAGTATAAATGTTAAAATTGTATAACTGTTCGAATCGGTTTCAGTAACTACTCGAGCAATTAATTCGTTTAGGTATCGTTCAATGCGTAGTTAGCATATATGTAATCCTAAAATTATACATGCAGGTTTTAATAAGAGACCATAACACATTAAATCCTATTATATATATGTGTTGCGGTGTTATGGTGCGGTATATAGCTGTGAATGAACCATAAGTTTTGGGGCATGAGGATTTCACAGTATATTTGCTTCATTCTGCATCGTAGCTAGGCGCACACGCCCTAGTCTCAAATGGGACTATGTATGTCTGTGTGTATGCCTGTGTATCTGATTGTTCACACATATATTTCTCCCTATATATATATATATATATATATATATATATATATATATATATATATATATATATATATATATATATATATATACGATGCGGAATGAAGCAAATATACTGTGAAATCCCCATGCCCCAAAACTGATGGTTCATTCACAGCTATATACCCCACCCTAACACCGCAACACCTAAAACGTTGGAACAATTTACATACACAGAAGGGACAGAATCATAGGCATATATTTATTAACTTGAAACCATAGTTGTTTGTGGACACGATCCGATCAGGATTCATAAATACCCCAACACTATGTTAGAAACACCTCGGGAATACGTTGGATCTAGAAGATACAGTGACATTATGTGTATTTATTTGTTTAAAGGGGGATAATTATAAATAACAAAAACGTAATTTCCTTTGTTCCGGGATCTATTACTAGATACTCGTTCACAGTCAATTATTTATATATAGAGAGAAATATATGTGTGAACAAACAGATACACAAATATACAAACAGACATACATATTCCCATTGGAGACTTCGGCGCGTGCGCCTAGCTACGATGCAGAATGAAGCAAATATACTGTGAAATCCCAATCCCCCCATAAAAAGATGTTTCATTCACAGTTATATATCCCATCCTAACAAGGCAACATACCTCCAACGTTGGAAATATTTACATACACAGAATAGACAGTTACATGAATATATGTGAAATATAAATATTAATCTTGTAATCAAACATTCATTACGTTTGACATAAAACAGCCTGTATCTCTCGGTAATCAGGTAATCAGTGGTTCTTTTTTATCTATTTAAGAATCGCGCATATACATTCAACTAAAACTGAAAAAAACTGATTAGTAATTCCATTTAATTGACAACATGATCACATTGGTTTTGTTTTGAGGTACAAATACGAATACACTAGGTAGGCCTCACCTTTAAATTTCCTGCAAAAGTGCAAGCTGCCAGTATTGTACCACTACATAAAATATCAATCTGACACTTGGTATGTTAACTTGATACAAAGTCACGCTATGGTTAATTGCGGCGGCTGAACTATAATCGTCAGAATATGATATATACATGTACCACAATACATTATAATGTAAATTAAAATAAATAATTTTCCAAAATTTAGCAAGTTTTAATGTCGATAACCATTACTTGTCTGTGGATATACAATCGACGTAATTGAGGTTTATTCATCAGATAATATCACGCATCGGTCACCATTTACCGAAATATTCAATAGCTTGATTGGTTTGAGTCAAATAAGGTTTACACGTTTTTTAAGGTCACAGGAGCCCAATGAAAATCACTCGGTGTTTATGTAACCGGCTGAATGCTTTTATAAAAGGATAATTGTTCTTAAAGTTAGTATAATTAGTTATAATTATAAATGCACTAATATGTAGTTTTAAATTAAAAAAAACATTATGTTTAATTATCTCTTTTCAGCATTTTCTCATTACTTTTTACAATAATGTACTTAGTCTCCGTTTCAACTATTAAAAACATGCATCAAATTTATCCTTATTTACATTGCTTTCATAAGACTTTTGAATATGAACTAAAAAATTACCATGTGTTTTAATAATTGTATTACCGCAAATTCCGCGTTGCATTACTAAGTACATACGTTTATGCAGGAGTCTAGACACGGGTTAATAAAAACTGAGGCTGTAAAGAAAATAATGAAAAGTACAACATGTAAAATTGAAAATGTATACCTTACCAATCCAAATTAATATACCGTATTAACATTGATGGACCGTTGCATGTAAGTAACAGACCTACTATACAATTGTTTTGCGGGAAATAACATTGATATTTGCGATATATTCGTGACAATTCCAAAGTGTCATACCAAAAGTTTTATATGTGCAATGATTCAGATGTGTTGCTAACATGAACAATGAACTGAGTTTTTATTAATTCAACTTTCAACTACCAAAATATAAGAACAGTGAATTTGAGCATGAACGAACGCCGGACAAAAATGAGATTTCAGCAATTTTAATTTAAAATGGCCTCTTTGTCTAATAAAGCTAGTAGATAATGCATATACGTGTGTTCATCTCTAGTTCAGAGTGTTTCTGAATAAAATGTCTAAACTGGTCTATACTTGAAACTATTCTTTCTGAGGTATGACATTATACAAGTTTCATTTAACCATAACTTTGCAAAACGCAATTGTAGAAAAGTACTTGACGTATCAATATACTTGACAAGTTTGTTGACTTTAAACTAATGGACTATTGATGTAAACATGTGTGTATATAATGTATCTGTTTAATTGTAGTTACATGTATATTAAATCACGTTTACGTTTTTTTCTAAATATAACAAAAACAGAATGTATGCATTAACAGGTAACATTAAAAAGTTGGTCATGCATTAGATAAGTGAAAACGTAGTTTCTTCAACAAAACGTTAAAAATTGGAAACAAAATAACATAAGTGGAAACAGAATAATGGTAAGCAACAAGATGGAATAAATACTGTTAACACGTTATATACTTTATATTACACCCGAAAAGCTGAACGCTAGTAAGTGTTTTATCATGCAGTCACTACATATGACATCTCAAGTTCATACACATGTGTTTGTTTTTATTGTCTAATTGTTGAGGTTTGCTTCAAATGTGCAACAGTGTTTACATATTGCTTTAGCAAACATTTAATTAAAATCCGTTCTGACAGTATTGTTACAAATACTTTAACATTTCTTAGTTTTCATTATTTCCATGACATGCATGTAAGAATATTCTTTTCTGATAAGAGTTTGATAAAATGTGCGTTTCATTAATGTTGTAAGTTTAAGTGATTTTGTTAAAGGTGTACTCTACTTAAAAAGACAAACACATTAGATACAACTTTTTGTTCTAAACCACTCCGTCTATATATTTTTAAGATAAATAATACACATAAACGAGTAGATACTATCTGCACGACAACCTGGTTGCCTTCATACCAATATTTGATGTAAATAGCAGCTATTAACTTATATGACCATAAATAATACCGAAACGCATCCATATTAACAGGTGTGTTCTGTGAGATGCATTTATGGCAAACATACATTATATTTTTAATCTTAGCAAATATCTGTTTTATATTTGTTAATATCTGAATCGGTATTTTATACTGGTATTAAATGTCTGAAAGCAGAAACAAGTACAATTTCTTGAACAACTGAATCGAAATGTTTTGAAAACTTGATTAGAAAAACATGGTTTTGTAATGTTTCGGCTATTTCAATACTTCAATATTCTGCATTGAGGCTTATTAATAAACAGGGTGTCATCTTTCATTAAAACAATTAGATGCGGTTGACTTAAAATCTGAAAATAAAATTATATTACATTAAATGTGAAACTATAAACTTTATCGTTTATTGAAAATATCATATATTTAATCGAATGGATTAACAGAACAAACATTATCCTTTATCGTTAACTCATACCTAAAACAAGTATCAGTTATTTAACACTGTTATATATATACTTAAGAAACAATTGAGATTCTCAATACATATATCATTTATCTCAAAATAACAACGGTTTTGTCGAAATACAAACTCATGCTTTTTTTACCTTGTGAAACTAGCAAACAGACTTAGAAAAATGCCTTAGTTTTATTTAATGAAAATTAACATAACTCCCAGTTAATAACGGAATACATTGAATGGCCTATATGTACTAATTGTTTTATAATATCAGCTACGTTAACGTTGTTATTGTGTCCTATTTGATGTAAACTTTGCTCAAACCAGTTTGTAAATCAGACGAGAGCTAAACTTGTTTTTTTTTTCAGTGCTTATCTATATGACGTATTTTGCAGGCGGTACTTCAAACACAACCATTAATACTGCCTGCCTTTAAAACGCATCCGCAATAACAAGGTGCTTTTAAGCAATAAACAACACATGTTGTGGATTTTAATTTTATAAAGCGCTCATACAATTCCGTCATAGTTTAAATGATGTTGCCGTAAAAAAGACTGAACTGAAATATAAATAACAAGTGGTGTAGTAAAATAACTATACAACAAATGCGTCGTTGGCATTAACAATCCAATATACATAGGAAGGAAGTGTGGTGAGTATACCAAGGATAACCCAACATACTTACAAGTATGCACACTAATATAATAGTTCAGTTATCGAGGATTAAAACCGTTTGATATAACAAGGATTTAATTTAATTTCGTCATACAAAATATATACTAACATATAAATGCAGTATAATATTTCTCTAAACGAATATGCACACAGACCTACATAATGCAGCCCTTGTATGAACAAATGCTTATGGTTCAATCACTGTAAATATTTGTGGGTTTATGTCGGTTAGCGGGAGTTTTTCTACGAGTATTGCTTTGGCGACAATTACTTAGTTTTATGATATAATTTTCAAATAGTCCATAGCAAAGCAAAAACTCAACACTCGATGAATAACTGATCATTTTATAAGTACGTGAAAGAACACACTTCGATTGTCATACAAACCAATATGTAAATCATCTCCCTTTAAGGTACGCAGTTTTGATTTGTTGAGAAGCGTGACTGCATGCACACACGTTTTCTTTCATTTGCGGACGATAAGTATGCACATTTACAAACTGTCTACGAAATTAATTGATTTATGAAATTTTATAAATACAATAGTCTACGACAGTGAATAAATACTGTCTTATATATAAAACCAATTCAAAAGATTTATATGGCAATAACTTTGTTAAATAACTTTTTTTAACTTAACAAAACCTAGGAATTATTACTGTCATTTAGTTGGTTTTTGGTCTTCTTATTTTAATCACTTTTACGAAAAAAGTCAATAAGGTCATGTCTTCAGTTAGTCTTCATTGAGTATACTCATATATCTAATAGTTTCATGTTCTAGCAAATCCGTTTTTCTATCACACGATTTTAAGAAAGAACTACTTATACATGGCACAATATGTGTCTTTAAATCAAGAGCATTGCCTCATTTCGCAAAATACTTGGAATCATAATAAGTTGTTAATTACATTATATGTATACAATATTTCATCACCTGCCATCCTTATATTATTCCCCCATCACTGTCAAATGATTTCATTTATGTTTATAATTACTAACGAAATATGATTCTCGCACAATGAAACAAATTTGTTAGTTGCTGAATATTGTTTTCTGATTATGTTGACAACTGATCAAGCTTGAACATCGTACATTTGCCATGAAACATGTATTAGTTATTATGACAACAATAAGTTTTGTACAAGCTAGTTTCCCACTTCTCATTTAGCTGTAACAACCTTAATGTATTTTTCCATCGATACATAATAAGAACAAATTAATTTTTGTGTATGCATACTCATTAAATCAAATACATAACACATTTGTTAAGAATATGATGTGTATTTAACTTTCTCTGCGATATAGTTGAATTCAATGCGGACGTAAGGTAATTTACAAGGCGATTAACAGCAAAAATAAGAATACAATTCCAATAGTTACGCACGCTTTTATTGCTAGTAACATAACTCTAATATATATGGCTAACTGGAATGACTTTCATAGGTACTGGTATATAAGTCAATCATTTAGAAAGAACACATACCAATTCATATGGAATGCTCTATTTTTATACGCTGAAGTGTGAATGGGGGAGCATTAATGGATTATCATATTAGCTCGGCGTCCCAACAAACGCCCGCGAGCTGTTTTTCTCAGCCGATATTTCTAGCCGGACAGGGGCGATGTGACCATCCCTCCCGGCGTACATGCTACTTAATATATGTACGTATCTTACTGATGATCAATAGTTGTACCTGTCTCTAAATGCATACATAGTGTAATTCCTAAAATATATCGAGACGAACATAACATCAACTATCTCATAATTATAACTTCTGTTTTTTTCATCACTTACATGAAGAATCACAAAGACCATTGATGTAAAAGAATATTTTCTCGTTTAGTTTAAATATATATAGAAGCGAATACTAAAGAGGTGGTGTCATGATAACACACTTAATGTTTTTATTAATACACAAGTGTACTCGTCACTAATAACCTAAGTTCTGACAAAAAAAAACAAGAAAAAAACACTAACTTACTGACTATAAAGGAGACGATTACAAATTCAAATCGCAAAGTCGATTGCAGTTAAATAAAAAATAACAATATCATATTTCGGTTGTAGGCGAAAATGACATTACAAAAGAACTGATTGAAACGCTTGAAATAACTGGTAAAGAGATACACTTCCGTATTATTACAACGTTTATATAACTAATCAGTGATGATCATCTAAACAGAAATAATAATTTGGAAATTGTCTTGAAATAAAAAAATGTACACAAAATCCAGTACAAATTTGCATTTGGCTCTTGGTCAAAACTGTTCATAATTACTTACCAAGCGGTTCAAAAAGCAGTTAACAAATTAAATAGCAAAAGATCGAAAACCTAATATCAATATGCTGTGACTTCCTTTTTTTGGTTTCCCGCTCTATAATCTCAAGGTTTATTGACACAAACACAATTTTAAAATGTGTATAAAATTTTAATAGTTTTTGAAATATTAAAATGTACAAGAAATCATATACATGAAACGGAGGTATCAAACGGATGAATTTGATTGATATTCATAAAAGAACATTACAGAAGCTCACAACGTTGGTCCAGTTTTCCACATTTTCTCTATTCGGAAGTACGATGCGTCATTGTTAATCCAATTTATATCTTATAACTCGAAAAAGGTAAATAGTTGTATCTGATTCACTTGGATTATTATGGAATATTTAAAACTAACAATACAACAATTGCAACATAAATTCAGCTAATTCGTTCTAATCGAATTGTTTCTCTACTGTAATGTTTCTATTTTCCTCGACATGTAAACACGCGATTTCGTAATTGTATTTCGGTTTTCCGATAATGCGATTATTCGTATATACAAAGATATAATCAGAAAGTGACGTTCCTTCTTATGTTGCAAATAGATTTTTATCATCAAAACAGTTTGTTTTTGTTTGGTAAAAAATGAGGAGGGGCTGAATGTGCGTGCGTGGTCCCTGATAGCGTCAAATAAGTTGTTGTAATCCGGATGTAAACAACTTAGCAAACCATCTTAGCAAATGGACACTGACCGTTATATCCACCAATGACGGGTTCAGTTAAAAGGAAAGGTGGATAACATGTGTGATTTTGAATGGATGATTTATGAGTCGTAAGCTTTGTTAATGCGCATATAGAAAATATGATTTTCCGAAAGCCAACACATCACGGGAGAAGTAAGTTTTATTGACATAATGTAGTGCAATACTTTGTAAAATTGCCTCTTTCTATGTTTGATGGAGCATATTTACATTATCGCGGGGGCAAATACCACATGTTACGTTACATAATTACTACAATGAAACACAATAATTATTCCGCGGACTCTATGTTAGTGTCTGCACGATCTGCAAACACTAGCGCGTATAAAAACGTGACTATACAATTTTGATATGTGGTAAATTTTAATACATTGATAAAAACAAAATTTACAATAATAGGCAAGAAAAAAATACATTGAAGACGAATTTTGTTAAATGAAGCAAAGATAAATTAGCGCCCCGAGCCGATTGTGACGAAGATATTTCGTACATATTTTCCTACAATAACCGAAGCATTCGTCCTTCAATTAGGATCGGAGATAGTGTTCGTGTGTCGTATAAATTGAAATCGTTGCCGGAAATTAAAATGATCCGTAAAACTAAAATGAGATTCACATCGTACATGCATTCTATACTTGTAGGCGAATTTGACTGTACAGACTTTTCGATTTCAGAATTAAATATCAGGCTTATTTCGCATTTTTCGAATCATGTTCATCTTTTATTGTGTATTGAAATATATGTATAATACGTTTTTTAAAACACTTTATATAAATGCATACATATTTGACAAAGTTGTGTTATCTCGCTTTAAACAGGTTTTGCATGAAGACGAACATAGTGACATCATCAGTATTTGTATAGCATATGTAATCATGCGATTAACGCATGAAGATCGGGGGCATCGCGATAAAAAAATATTCAAAACGTGTGTATCCGTAAGACTGTCGAGAATCTCCGAGGATTTATATCAGTTAAAATGTACATATGCATGTCAAAGAAACGATGTATTGATAACATGTTTTGACCTGATATTCACTTTATGCTCAATATATTACATTACGGTGAAGGATTATATAGTTTGTTCCTAACTGGAAGCCATTTGAATCAAGTTCAACGAACCTAAATAAATAGACTGTTATGGCCTCTTGAATCTCGTACAATGCGTTCACAATCGAAACAAAATGCAAATAAACGAAACAGTATTTTAAAGTCTGATGACGAAAGGCGTGTAATTGTAGAACAACGTACATATCAATAGTATGTAGAACAACCATATGCTTGTCCACTATTTAAATTAAATAACACATTTCATAGTTGCATTTAACCACTCAAATGCCACTGCTACTCATATTTTCCACGCAATAGTAATGCCATGGACTTGTGTTGCTTTCTTATTAAGCTTAGCTATACAAGTAGAAATTGACGTATTGGATCTTATATTAGATTGTTAGTTTCATAAGTTTAAAGCTTATGTTTCGATCCATGTAAAATAATCCGACCACCTGACAAATTATTCCTGATATCTAATTATACCGAATACAGCAGTTCAGTTAGTACAGTGGCCAAGGATTTAGATGGAAGCTTGATGATTATAACAGTATCTCTCCTGTTGGTTTAGAGTTATTATATATACGTGTGTCAGAAGGCATTCCTTAACAAAAATAATGCCATTATTTAACTATTTGGAAAATTAATCCTGAGTATACATTTGAAAAACATGGTCATATTATCAAAAATAACAAATACGAATGAGCACAATACAAATATGCAAAATATCCAAATATACAAAAGAATAAACCATTATCACTAAAGCCGAAACTCTGACTTCAACTAAAAGTGAACGTATGCTTATACAGCGATATGTATTATATTGTATATTGTAAAAAGTGCGTGCGTGTATAATAGTTTATGGGATAGGCTGCTTAAAATTGATCCAATTTATAAATAGAGAGTTTCACATACATTAATAAAATTCACTTTCCAACTTAACATGTCCAGAAAAAAAATCATGAGAGAAAGCTAGCTAAAATAAATCACTGACCTGTATAAGTTTAAAATAATTTTATGTTGGCCATGAGAATAATCAAACAAAGCCATAATCAATATTTCGCTATAGTTACGGTGAGTTATTTTAAGACTTATATTTGTCCACAGGAAAATCATATTATTACGGCATCCAGTATTATGTATACATCATACGCTCAGTGACGCTATATACTTTGTATATTCATATTTTGCGACCCATCATGAAGAAAGCCCGTGCATATCAGTATAGATGCATCAACTGTAAGCCTGCATAAGTAATTCGATGTGATGATTTATAGCGAAAACATCGCAGCTTGAAAACCACAGAGTAAACGCCATACACATATCCTAAAATGTCTAGAAGAGTAAAACAATAATCATAGATAATAATGTATGTTTATATTATAATAAATAATTTTACAACAAATGAGCCTGAAAGATTACTGTAATATATTAGTAATGGAATCGTATTGCAAGCAGTTGTGTACGTTAACAAAAGTGAATCTACAAATTATTATAACCTTCTAAATTAGTTAAACAAAATGTCTTTCTTATTCAAACATATTTTGATAGCCAAGGAAATCGATTTGTAATGATATAAAGTAACATATACAGACTAAACAATATGATCCGAGTCATGAGAAAATGGGTTATATGCCTTCAGATAAGCTCGAGACAAACCAGCGCATCCGCTCAGTCTAATCAGGAGCAACCCAGTCCGCCAACGAGACCACGAAATCTTGCGAGACTTAACAGCGGTCAGCAAAGCTTTTGACCAGTCTCAGCGATCGCACAGGCAGGTCGGGAACTACGCTGGCCGCGTAGGGCATACATTCATTTTTTTCATGACGCGGCCCACATGTTAATATAAATGAAATCATATAAAACTTTAAAAAAAACATTAATAAAACATTAACATAACTAATCACTAGGTGTTTACATTATATCATTTTTATACTTACTAAACTATGGAATAGAAATCATTATAATTATGTAATCATTAATAGCCATTTTTAGTTATTTCGCAAAATTCATAAAAAATTGGGCATTTCGTGAAATTCCTAGTTTCTTAGGTTAACGGTTACCTATACTTACTCGATCACTATGCTATTGCATTAACGGCTATGTTTGTGCAAGACACCGATGGTTAAATTGGCACAACTGAAATTATCAAATATAACAATAGATCATAGCATAAGAGAGCACATCAGTTAATAATTACAATCTCTGGTTAGTGGGTCAAAACAAATGTAACAAAGACGAATTTTGTACCTTCTTACAACACAATAAGTATAAAAGATATTTAAAAAAATATAATCAAACATTCGCACACTGCACATACATAACTGTTCATTAAAAAATCAAAACAAATACTTCCATTCCAAATGCAGATACACAGTCAAAGTGTCTATCTCATTGTTTACTACTCTGAACGACCTGTCTTGTTACTTTGTAATGAACTGTATACAGTTAAGACGTGAAGCAGGTGTTCGTTGTATAATTACTGCGTACTATGCAAACACTATCAGTTTGTAGTAAATCTGCATCGATTGTCTTAGTGTGGCGTAGGTTCCGAATAGCTGCAATACAACTTCGTGGGTTGTTCAATCTAACACTGTGCATTGTCTACTGGGATGCATGACCATGGTCAGACTATACATGGTATCCCGACATGCTCTGAACTCACTTGTGTTAATGACTTTGAATTTGAAAAGTACATTGCGTTTGGGAGTAAGGTTTGAAAGGATAATACCGATACGGCATTAATATATAACATGTTACGACAAATTATTACGTTGAGTCCGTGGTTAACACCAATAGACAATACATTTACAAAGAAGCCAGTGAATATATTCACAGAAATGCCATTAAAACGCATACTGTTGACGGACTGTATCAATGTCAAAGCGTCCACCACTTGGTTTGATGAGTTACCGTTGTGATGTGTTGTGCCGACTGCCTCATTTTAGTTTGACAGTTCTTTTTAAAGGACGCAGTCAATTAACTGGAAACGACTTTTATTCAGATTGTATTATCATTACCTGTTTCTTAAAAGGCATGTACTGATATAAAAATGAGTACATTTTACGTAATAATTGCATTAAAAACACATGTATTTTGTATCAATATGCATCGCGACGTAACTGTGGCAAAATATATGGTTTGATTATAACACGTCTTTAGTGGATAAACTATTGACACGATATATGGGTATGAACGGACACTGACTTAATATAGAATAATACACGGGAAGCACCTGTCATGCCTAAAAAGGTTGAAACAAATATTATTGTCGTTAGCAGTAAATACACTCGTAACCTGTTGCTTATGTTTGACACCCTTGCTTTTAGCATTAGTGGTGTTTAGGTAAGGCTTACAGTACCCATAACCGAGAAATATACAATTATTATTGTCGTTTCGCGACTAACTGGATAAAAAGGTCGTCGCAATTGCTACTTTTCTATAAAAATTTCGAAGCTACACTAGTCAGTGAGTGCGGCCTCCAAAAGATCAATAACTCACGTAATTTAAACTGTCTTCAAAGTTCAAATTGACCGAAAATACATATTTATTTTCTTTAAGCAGTACAACAGTGTACATGTGCAGTATTTTTTCTTTCTAGTTAAACACTATTATCAATAGTTGAATATTCTAATACCCAAATTATTTAGCCATGTATCAAGCATTCGTTCAAACAACGAATAGTTTTGTTTGATGAAATTGATAGTGACAGCTGGACAGTTATGTTTTTGTCCGAAAGCCAGTTTACAATAAAAGCCAATAATCGTGTTCTGGCTGTGCATAGACTATACTTTTCATTGAATATCGCGCGTATAGATTGTAAAGATATGTTTTATACACTTAGTTTCAATCGTTGCAATTATATTGCATGTGTAGAATTATTATTGTTGTAAAATGTATCAAAACAATACTAATTAATTAAAAGTCCATGAATAGTAAAACTGGTTCTTCTTACAAAAGGACACCCAAAACATAAATGAGAATAGTTGAACGCCATACTTGGTCGAGCGGTAATAGCAAGCCGTTATTATTCAACGGTAAATGCCTTTATACATTTAGGTGTATTACATATAGATATTATTTATTAGAAAATATTAACTTACAAGACTTAAAATATAACTAATTATTTAATTTTTAATTTACATTTTGTTTTACGATAAATAATTAAACGCAATGCAAGAACACAGTTTTTGGTAATACGATATTATCCCTTAACGATTTCAGAGAATAAACGGATGACTAATTTATGTAATTATAAACACAAAACAATGCCTCGAATTTTCAAATACGTATATGTGATTTTCTGACGTAATGAAACACGCGTGAACGCTACGCGAGTTATTTCAATTTTAATATCCCAGTTCATCAATAATATTGCAATCGTATGTAAATCTAGCTGTGAGATAGGTGGTTTGAATTGCACATTATAAACACAGGCGATGTTAAAGTAAATATAAAGGTTTAATAAATGTATTGGAACTGGGAAACTATGACATAAAGATGACGTTTTAAGTTCATTTATTGTTTAGAGTAAATACTTATTTAAAGTGTTGTGCAGAAAAGATCAACAGAAGTCACATTATCTTTTTACAAATACAATATTCAAACGAAAACCCAAACGTTAATGGAGATGAATGTATTTGAACGGTAAAATGAAATCATTGGAGATTTACTAAATGAAAGTAAATTTACACTGTAATTTTAACTGCAATAATGTTCTTTCCGGTAAATAGATGAATTTACAAATATCACATCCCGAAGAGGCATTCAGATATTGTTTAATTATGTCAAGTAATATTCATGATTGTGTTTAATTATGTCAAGTAATATTCTTCTTTATAAATTACTAGTTCCTTTAAAGTTTATATATGAATTTATAAATGTCACATCCCGAAGAGACATTCAGATATTGTTTAATTATATACAGTAATATTCTTGTTCATAAGTTACTGTTCCCTTTTAATCAGCTGTACTTAAAGATAGATTTGAAACACAAGTTGATACTTAGAAAATGTCAAAATAACACAACGAATTGATCTTCGAATTATACGATACGTTCTGACAAGTTATCGCACATGTCGAAATAATCGCGTTGATCGTCATTTGCACGAAACGGGAACTCCCCTTGAAGTGGGCTTCTAGTTTTCTGAACAAACAGTTCTAGCTCCACGTGAGGGTTACAGGGCATACATGTAGTTTTATAACTTGCCCATATGTTCATACTTAACGTGTTTAATTTAGGTTTTGTACTAAATATTATCATAACATTAGGACCTATACAACTGTATAGCGTTGCTATTGAATGTCGGGTTCGATCCCCTGTTCTAGATCCTTCTTAAGTTATTCCAGAGACACAAGTACTGGCTATTCTCAGGTCTCGAAAGAGGCTTTATTTAGAAATGGATGTCGATACAACTTATATTTATAGGTTTTCACTTAAAAAGCTAACAACCAGGCCATGATACCGCTTAGATAAAGATATTTATCCTGTCACATGCCTTTAAAACATCCCGATAACCAGGTAACCTAATATCCCAAAAGATATTAGGTAAGTTTACCACGTGACCTCGAATATCCGTTAGTTGCTCTCAGCGCATGCGCATGCCTTAACTATTGTCTATTACTAAACTGTACTTTTTCTATTAAAATATATCAAATACATGTTAAGTACTGCTTGTTTAAACATTATTATTTCAAGAGCATAATTTCGTCTTTGTGTATTGAGTAAATAACGATTAACTCGATTTCTGTGTTGTTTAACAAGATGGAAGCTAGCCTAACCGCGTTGCATGACGTGACGTCACAAAGTTTTTGCTCGCACGTGGGTTTTCCCATATTTTATATTTAAAGACAAAATACTCGAAAACTAGATATTTTAGAAACATTTCAACGAATGCTGAAAATGTGACAGGATAAATAGAATAATATGTTGGTGACGGGGTTGGAGAATGGTTATCTGGCTCGTCGGAGGATCTTATCGGGTTCGCCTTCGGCTCTCCCGATAAATTCCTCCGACACTGCCAGATAACCATTCTCCATCCCCGTCACCACCTATTAGTGTTTATGTTTTGTTGATACATGACGATAACAGCTTTTGTATTATGAATCTTCTAAGGCCTGAGGCGTATTTGCATGTTTAATAACCAACGACTTAAAGGAGGCTAGCTTTCATATCATTATACATGTATGAAACACTTCGAATCGGAAGTTTCTTTCCGTCGTCATGGACATATGTTTTAAACTGACCCATTCAATAGAACATGTCTTACAAGATAAACGTGTAAATCCGTGCGTTATGCGTTTATGAGCTATTAGTTTTTCATTTCCCACTGATGATAAATAAAAAGTTATTGAGATTTAGTTCACCATGCATGGCAATCTATGTGCGATATACGTTAAGGAAAATACTGCACACTAGGCTACGGACGTGATGTGTTTTTATCCAAAAATTAACTTTCGAATTTTACTGAAAACGTGTCATCACACTGTGTAATTACAGCTTGAAAATGTATATACACACCGTATATTTATTATCCCTTAAACAATTATAATATCAAAGTCGTGTGAAAACCGCCGAGCTGTTCAACGTTTTCAATAGACATATTTCGGGACACAAAACGAACTATAAAGAAAACTCGTTCGCAGTAGTACAGATTAATACGCTGTAAGCCTGTATATATGCTGATACATCGCCGTTACTAGGCAAGCGCATGATAAACGTCATACATATATAATTGGTTGATTAGGATCCTAAATCAATAGTCACGTATCATACTGATTTTACAGATACAGACGGGACAGCACACGACTAACTCGGATTGATCGTTTACAACAACAAATGCATTAAATATGTTATAAGCTGAAGCTTACGTTTCATATAATGCCTTTTACGTACTCATGATACTAATAATACTTGGCATTCGACTGATACTTATGTCATTATACTCAGACATAACACTAGATCAGAAAGCTTCTTTATATGATAGCTTTTTTTGCTGTATTCGCCAATGGTTAAATAGACACTATTTGACTAATGATAGCTAACACCAAGTCCTAGCGTGGGATACAAAATACGTATATCATAAAAATAACAATTTTTGGATTATTCGTCAGTCGTATAGTTTGTTGACTTTCATGTGATTAGCATTGTTATGAAACACTGAGTTTGTGTATATAATTTGCCAGCAACTTTCTTGCAAAATCAACAAAAATACTATCATATAAACGTAGAACACTATTTGTAAAGACAGCTGCGTTTGGACATTACTACTCGCCATGTAAACCTTTCTTTACTCGTGGGATAAATCTAAGTACACAATCACACTAACAAAGTATTATCTATGCCTGTTAAATATGTGATCGTATAGCTTTCTGTTTTCGCACGGACATGCACATCGATACACGTCAAGTTTGACTAAGCATGTTTCATCCTAAAAAATGAAAGTATTACTTATATCGTAGTTCGCATTAAATTAATTCAGTGCTTTTCATGCATTAATCTGCTTTCATTTGTTATATTTATAATATTTGTTATTTCTTAGTTATTACATATAATATTAGACAACACGAAGCAGCAGAATTTTGTTCTGCTTAAATGAAATATGCTTAATGCTTTGTATTATTATGTTAATAAGAAGCACTGATTGTTCTCGTTATAAAGAACAATTTTTGTGAGACTGTATCCTAGTTCTAGAGCAGTGTTTGATGTATGCTATCACCAGCTTAAAATAGAATCGTTCACGTATGATATTCTTCCACTTTGTACTTTCTGGCAGGCGGTAAATCCCTAGGGTTTGCGTGGCATGACAACGTTATCAGATGAAAAAAGGAAACAACATTCAGAATTTCCATAATGAACGTTGTCAGGATAATTTCATAACGGAATGTTCTATATGTAATCATTTGGGATCATGTGAGGTTAACGACCCGTTGTTTGAAAAGACGAATTCTTTGTCGATTGCACTTTTTCGAACATGTAAACAATACAGATTGGCGTTTACTTATATATTAAAGAGAAAATTTAAGATAAAAATTAAATCAGTACATGCCAATTTCCTCTCAACAATGTGAACGAGAACGGCTAATAGTAGTGGGATATTTAAATGGTGACCAGCTTCAATAAGCCTGGGTTGGATGTATCTTACACACATAGTTGCATTGGACATTCAAGCTAAATACAGGTTATTGTAAGGGCAAGGTTTTAACGTTAGTAATAAATATAAACTACTAATTTTTGTGTGTGTGTTTTCGCAGGGTTGGGGGAGGCATTGCAATTGTTTGTCATATAGTCAGCGGTGAATACCTCCCATTCTCAAAGTTATCATCTTGTCGATGTTCAAAATGTGACTAAGCCTCATTAGATGTATTTTTGGACGATATATAGTAACGTAATACAAATGAGGGCAAGAACGAGCAGTAACGTGCTCTTTTTATCAGTACTTATATTGTGAAGTATAAGGATTTGTATGCACCGCTGTTGGTAAATTTTACAACTTAAGTTGAACAAGACACAATTTCATTAATTCGAATTTGCATAAGCATAGTAAAACAATTAACACGTTTGCTAGTATAGCACTTGACCCATGCCTGTTTCGTCCATTGCCATTACTGCTAAATACATGAACACATGTGAACGTCTTGATACAGTTCATATGCATAGGTTGCGTCGAACTATTAACTAGCAATGTTAATGTTTCCGCTGCCTTATTCGATTTCAAATCATAAAATATCAATCAGTATCAATTAAACAAAAAAAAAAGAACTTTTGGTACTCGTCACGCTGATACATCCCATATAATGGACACACATTAATGCATATAACACGATTAATTGGAAATGTTACCGAAGCCGTTAAATTTAAAAGGGAATGTCCAACACAATTATCGTCGATCATTAGTATATGTCAGTATTTATTAGAGTCAAAGTATTGTGGTGCCTCTCTGCAATCAAGGAAATCGGTTAACGAGACAAAGTTCAATATAATTACAACGTGACTCCTTTACCATAGGCAAATGCAATTTTACGATTCCGGGTCTGTTGCATACATTATCAGAGCGAGACAAACTGAGATTAATAAATTTAAGCTGGACGCATTGACATCCATGGGAAGACAAACTGCCATATACGCGAATTTCTCACAGAAACCCGCACATTTCATAGTAAGGAAAACTCTGGTTCCCTTTATTGAATCTCAAATCATATATTCGATTGCATGCAGAATAATTAATGTAGTACAGTGCCTTGAATTAAATGGTTACATAATATGACTATAAAACTACCTATGCAATATATTTACTATTAAATTATAAAAACTTCATGTATATGATACGTTTAAAAATAATCACTTGCACGAATATTACATATTGAATAACAAACCATGCAATAAAGAAGATTATTAAATCCTTACATGTGCTATATTAATGAAACTCGATAGTTTGATAAAGGACCATACGTGGAATAATGCAAGTCAGTTCAGTGTTTTTGTCAAACAATTAGGTTTGATTTCATAATTACAGAAAACTGTAAATGTCGTATACTGGGTGTCTTCTTTTTTGCATATGGTCAGACTGTTTCAACAATTGGTACATCACGACCGATCGATAATATTTAATCATTTGTTAAGATACTTAATAAAGAACATGATTAATGTCATATACCGTTTAAATACACGCTGAAAGGGACCTTTTCACGGTTTGGTAAATTGACAAAATTGAAAACAGTTGTTTCAGATTAGCAAATTTTCGTTTTAATTATAATGATATTTGTGAGGAAACAGTATTACTGAACATTTACCATAGTCAAATATCTAACCATTATATGTATCTTTTGACGATTTGAAAACCTACAAATTATAAAGCGTTGCAACGCGAAACGGTTGAATAATTTGGACAGTTCTGTTGTTGTCGTTTAAATTTATGAAACAACGAAGATTGCTTATATCAGGTATAAAATACTTAATCTATGAATACCCGGCAGAATAGCCGAGAGGGCTAGAGCGTTTTTAACTTTAGACTAACTCCAGGACTCCGGGGGTCACTGGTTCGAGCCCTCGTTCCGGCTACTTTTTTTTCCTTTTTTTAAATTTTATTCTTAATTTTTAAATGGAGCTTTTAAGATCCAATGTTTATATTTATCAATATAAAGCATTTAATGACAAACTTCAAAATATGCCAAAATCTGTGAAAAGGCCCCTTTAATGTTTTTAATACATTAATTTCTTGTCTAGCTGTATACGTTTTATTATAACAACAATAAGTTATAGAAGTAAACGTCAAGCCAGAAAATTATGAGTATTCAGATCAGTTTATGATCGAATTGAGAACTTAGTTTTTTAAAACATTTGGGTTGAATTCGTTTATTAAGAACATTTGAACAACGAACATAAGATAAAATAGTTACAAAGATGAAAGGGAAATTTAACTGAACTTAAATTGCAAATGACTGAGATACAAATTACCTTACATTAACTTATGGTATTTTTCAACATGTGTTTGCAATAAATACACATATCTACATCGAGAACATATTAAATGTCTTAATATAATCGCATATCAAAAATGTATACACATTATATATATTCATTTATTTTTGTTTCATCTAGTAATGTTCAATTACAAAGATACAAAGAACACATTCCGCATATGAAAACATGTTCTGAATACAGTATTTTTTCAGATATTGCATAAATCTTTTTATTAAGCATGCATTGCTTTTGACAAAAAAAGCTCTTGGTAAAAGGTGGTATTTTTCTATCTGTTTTAGAATCGCGCATATAATTGTACTAAACAAAGAATTAGTTAAGTGGTGATTCATATGAGCGTTCACCTCTTTTAAGCGTAAATAACACCTTTTTTAAAAAGCACATAGCCCTTTATTATACATCAACTCTCACATTTATAGCATATCATTCATTAAATTACCAACATGATCACAGTGGTTTAGTTCTAAGGTACAAACACGAATACACTAGGCATACCTCACCTTTAACTTTCTGCAGAAGTGCAAGAAGCCAGTATTGTACCACTACATTAAATATCAAACTGACACTTGATATTTAAACATGATACAAAGTCACACTATGCTTAATTGCGGCGGATGCACTCAAGTTGTCAGAGTATGATATATAATACAATACATTATAATGTACATTAAAATAAATAATTTTTCCAAGTTTAGCAAGTTTAAAAGTCGTTAACCATTACTTTTCTGCGGGTTTACAATCGACGTAAATGCGGCTTATTCATCAAGATAATAACACTTGTCGCTCAACATTGACCGAAGTATTCAATTTAAAAATCGTGGGCAATCGGGTCGTAGTGGAATACCCCTATATAGGTAGAGACTGCATGATCAAACACTTACTAGCGTTCAGGGGTCATCGGTAGTGACTGAATGATCAAACACTTACTAGCGTTCAGGGGTCATCGGTAGTGACTGAATGATCAAACTCTTACTAGCGTTCAGGGGTAATCGGTAGTGACTGCATGATCAAACTCTTACTAGCGTTCATCTTTTCGGATGCAATATAGAGTATATAACGTGTGAACAGTATTTATTCCATGTTGTAGTTTACCAGTATTTAGTTTCCACTTATGTTATTTTGTTTCCAATTTTATTACTTTTTTTCTGAAGTTTACACTAATCTAATGCAGGACCTACTTTTTAATTTAACCTGTGAATACATTCATTTTGTATGTGTTATATTTAGACAAAATACTTACGTGATTTAATATAAATACAAGTAATCAGATACAATATATAAAAACATGTATACATCAATATTCCATCAGTTTAAAGACAAACAAACTTCAAATATATATTGATACTTCAAATACTTTTCTACAATTGCGTTTAACAAAGTTATGCCTAAAGGAAAGTTATAAAATGTCATACCTCAGAAAGAATATTCTCAAATATATACATTTCATTTAGAAATACTATCTGAACACACGTTTATGCAATATATACGAGTTTCAAACTAAAAATATTTCCGAACTAAAATTGCTGAAATCTCTTTTTTGTCGGGCGTTCTTTGCTGCTCAAATTCACTGTTTTTGTATTTTGGTAGTTGCAAATTGAATTAATACAAACTCAGTTAATTGTTCATGTAAGCAACACATTTGAATCATGGCACATATACAACTTTTGGTATGACACTTTGGAAATGCCACGAATATATCGCATATATCAATGCGATTTCCCGCAAAACAATTACATGTATATGCTATGTATGTTTCTTACATGCAACGGTACATGAATGTTAATACAGTATATTTATTTTGGATTGGTAAGGTATGCATTTTCAATTTTACATTTCGTACATTGTCATTATTTTGTAAATAGCCTCAATTTTGATTAACCCGTGTCTATGCTGCAACATAAACGTATTTATGTAGTTATTAATGGACAACGCGTAATTGTAGGTATTTACAATATTAAAAAAATATTGTAAATTTTAAGATCATATACCAAAGTCTTATGAAAACAATGTTAATAAGGATAAATTCGACGCATGTTTTCAATGTTTGAAACGGGGACTACGTCCATTATTGTAAAAAGTAATGTGAAATTGATTGCTGAAAACAGATAATTAAACATGATGTTTGTTGAATTTAACATTACATATTAGTACATGTACTATTTTAACTAATTAATCTAACTTTTAGAACATATCTTTTTTATAAAATCATTCAACCGATAACATTTTCTGCAAGTGATATTCAATAAGGCTCCTGGGACCTCTAAAAACACGAGTTTTCCCGATTCAATAAATGTGAGAAATCGTAGCGAATCGGTGGCTTGTTTTCGTAGTGGAGTAGAGCCATGAACACCGATTTCCCGATTGAGTCACGAATTACCTACGATTACATCACGACGCCCAAGAACGCCTAACGACGTTGTTACGAGTCAACTGCGATTAAATTCAGTCTTGGAGGTCCAGGTCAAATTTTAACACGTTTAAAATCTGGCCACGATTTTTCGGGAGCTCACGAATTGCAGGAATTACTTATGACCGGCCCACCACTAGCTACGAATGAGTTAGAACCTTTGCCGATTGAGTTACGAATTTTCCCGACCTCAAAATATTGGAAATCGGGACAAATTGTGGGGAATCGGATCGTAGTTGAATACCCCTATCACGTAATCTGTCAACGAATCAGCTACAACTTTGTCAATACTTTCACGAGTTCAACCTGAGTGAGTTGCGAGCGCGCCAAGATTCTCGCGATTAAGTTACGAAACAGTTACGATTTTCGGAGAATGGGTGTGGTATAAAAACAGGGCTTCTCAGTTTTTTCAGTCATTCAGTTGTTATGGCTTTGTATTAATAACAGGTAATTTGTTTATAATAAAAAAATGCAAGAAAATGCAAGGGCAGGGGGAAGATAAGTAAGAATACACTTGGTGTTGATGTTCAAGCTCTAGTGCAAATACTAGAGCTGCTCTTCGTCGAATTACCATTTTTGATTTGGCGCCAAAACAGGAACGGAGGCCTTCTTACACATGTACATGTGCACAGAAAAATGTAGGTCACATTGTAAAGAAAGATCAATATCAATAGATATCGGCGCCTCATTCATGAGTGTGTTCGGTGAGGTCCTAGCTTTGTCGTAACCGATCTGCATCGTTCGTAGTACAGTCGCCGTAGTCTTCCCGATTATATAAATGGGATAAATCGTAGCGAATCGTGGGCTTGTTTTCTTAGTGGAATAGGGGAACATGTGTTTGTTTTTATTGTCTAATTGTTAAGGTTAGCTTCGAATGTGCAACTGTGTTTACGCATTGCTTTAGAAAACATGTAATTAAAATCTGTGCTGGCGCTATTGCTACAAAGACTTGAGAATTTCTTAGTTTTCATTATAATACTCTGATAATAATTTGATAAAATATGCGCCCTATTAATAATTAAGTTGAAGAGCTGTTGTCAAATGTGTACTCTACCTATACAACTTTTTGTTTAAACCACTCCATTTATTAAGATAAATAATACACATTTACGAGTACATACTATCTGCACGATAACCTGGCTCCCGTAAAACCAATATTTGATGTAAATAACATATGTGTACTTGAATGGCCATTCAAAAAACCGATGCGCATCCACATTGAGCAATTAACAAACGGTGTGTTCTTTGATGGATTTTTTGAGTTTTTGCAAACATACAAAATATTTTAAATCTTGACAAATACCTGTTTTATATTTTTTAACTGCTGAATCGGTATTTTACAGTGGTATTTCATGTCTGAAGGTATAAGTACTTGCATATCTTAATTGAAATGTTACGAAAACTTGTTTAGAAAAACATGGTTTTTTAATGTTCCGTCTATTTCAAGACTTTATTATTGTGTATTGGGAGTAATTAATGAACAGGGTGTCATCTTTCGTTAGAACAATTAGATTTAATCGAACGGATTAACAGAACAAACATTATCCTTTGTATTTAAATCATATATGAAAGAATGATAAACTATTTTGCAATGTTATATATATACTAAAGAAACAATTGCGATTCGCTATGCATAAATCATTTATCTCAAAATACCAACGGTTTTGTCGAAATCTCCTGAATTGCTACCTTGTAAAACTAGCAAACAGGCTCAGAAATATGCCTTCGTTTTATTTTATGTACTTGAACACAATTCCCAGTTAATAAAGGAATACATTGAATGACCTATATGCACTAATTATTTAGAATATTAGCTACGTTTACTTTGTTATTGTGGCATATTTGATATAAAATTTGCTCAAATCAGTTCGTTAATCGGACATGAGCTACACTTGTTGAGTGCTAATGTATATGACGAATCTTGCAGGCAGTAATGCAAACACAACCATTTATACTGTCCGACTTTTTAACGCATCCGCAATCAAAAGGTTCTTTCAAGAATTAACAAACACATGTTGGAGATTTAAAGTTTATTTAGCGATCATAAAATTTCGTCATGTTTAAATGATTGTGCCGTAAAACAAGTCTTAACTGGAATATAAATATCCCGTTGTGTAGTAAAATAACTATACAAAAAATGCGTCATTGAAATTAACAAGGCAATATACATAGGGAGTAAGTGTGGTGAAGGTACCAAGGATAACCCAACATACTTACAATGATACACCATTGTAATAGTCCATTTATCGAGGATTAAAAAACCGTTTTGTATAATAAAATGCATTTTATTTTAGTTTCGTCATACATCATGCTAACATATAAATGCAGTATAATATTTCTGTACACAAACATGCACACAAACCTTCATAATGCAGCCCTTGCATGGAAATATGTTTCTGGTTCAATCACTGTAAATATTGGTCGGTTTATGGGGGTTTGCGGGAGTTATTCTACGATTATTGATTTGCCGGCTTTTACTTGGTTTTATGATATCTTTCTCCAATTGTCCATAACAAAGCAACATCTCAACACTTAATGATCATTAAGAGTTCTTTTGCAATTACCTACTGATTTTGTAAGTATAAGTTCGTGAAAGCACACACTTCGATTGTCATAAAACCGATATGTTACCCATCTCCCTTTAAGGTTCGCAGTTTTGATTTGTTGAGAAGCGTGACTGCATACACATACGTTTTCTATCATTTGCAGACGATAAGTATGCACATTTTCAAATTGCCTACTAAACGTAAATGATGTATGAAATTTTAAAAGTACAATTGTCTACGACACTGAACAAATACTGACTTACATAAAAAAACATCTCAAAAGTTTTACATAAACACGTTTACGATAATAAGTCACTAAGGTAATTTCGTCATTTAGTCTGCAATGAGTATACTTATATATTTAATACTTCCATTTCATGGCAAATCCGTTTATCTATAAAACGATTTTAAGAAATAACTTATTGTACTTGGCACATTATGTGTCTTTTGATCATAATTTCGCAAAATACTTGCAATCATAATAAGTTGGCAAACATATTATATGTATAATGTCATGACATTTCATCCTTACATTATTTTCCAATCACAGTTAAATGATTTCATATTTGTTTATAATGACTGACGCGAGATGATTCTCGCATAATCAAACACATTTGTAAATTGCTGAATATTGTTTTCTGATTATTTTGACAACTGTTCAAGCTTGAACATCAAGCATTTGCCATGATACAAGTATATGTTATTCTGAAGCAAAAGAACAACAATTAGTTTTTTTTATAAGCTAGTTTCCCACTGTTCATTGAGCTGTAACAACTTGAATGTATTTCAATCGATACCTAAGCAGATCAAAGTGATTTTGTATGCATACTCATTAAATCAATAACATAACAAATTTGTTAAGAATATAATGTGTATATTATTTTCTTTGCGATATAGTTTAATCAAATGCGGACGTAGTGTAATTTATAAGTTGATTAACATAAAAAACAATACAATTCCAATAGTTACTCACGCTTTAATCGCTATAAAAGATATGGCTAAACTTATAGTTTTCGTTGTCGTATGCTTTACTGGAATGAATTTAATAGGTACTGGTATATTTGTCAATCATTTAGGAAGAACACATTTCAATTCGTAATTAATGCTCTACTTTTATCACTTAAATGTGCATGGGGAAGCATTTATGGATTATCATATTCGCTCGGCGTCCCAACAAACGCCATCGAGCTGCTTCTCTCGATCGATATTTCTTGCCGGGCCGGGCCGATATGACCATCCTTCTCGTCTTGCACGGTACTTAATATGTGTACTTACCTTATTGACGATTACTAATTATACCTGCCTCTAAAGCGCATTAATATTGTTTTACCTAAATAAATAACGTGACGAACATAACATAAACTATCGCATAGTTACAGCTTTTAGTTTTGCCATCACTTACATGAAGAATCCCAAAGATCATTGATGTAAAACAATATTTTCTCGTTTAGTATCAATAAATATATAAGCGAGGTAAATAATCATGTCATAAACTATATCAATAAATCAATAAATAATTACAAGTTGTTAATTAAGATTTATGGGAATGCAACTTAAGAGCTGGTGTCAAGCGTATACATACTTGATGTTTTTTATAATTACACAAGAGTACTCGTCACTAATAACCTACTTTGGCGAAAACAAGAAATAGCAAACAATTACTGACTATAAAGCAGACAATGATACATACAAATAGCAAAGTTAATTGCAGTTCCATAGATATTAACAACATGCTATTTTGGATACCATGCAGGCGAACGTGACATCACAAAAGAACTAATTGAAACGCTTGAAATAACTTGCAAGGAGATACACTTTCGTATTATTACTACGTTAAAATAACGTATCGGTAATGATCATCTTAGCAAATATAGTAATTAGGAAATGGTCTTAAAATGAAAACGTTGTACACAAAATCCAGTACAAATGCGATAACATTTGGTTCTAGGTCAAAAAGTTTCGTAGTTACTTATGAAGCGGTTCAAAAAGCAGTTAAAATATTAAATAGCAAAAGATCGAAAACAAAATAGCAATATGCTGCGACTTTTTTTTTTGTTTCCCGCTCCTACATCTCTTGGTTCGATAGCATAAAACGCAATTGAAATGTGTAGAACATCTTATTAGTTTATGTTTTTGAAATATTAAAATTTACCCGAATTTATTTAGAGGTTTCGGATGTATTGGACGGAGAAATGTAATAGATATTCATACACGAACATTACATACGCTAACAGGTTGGCCAGTTTTCCACATTTTCTCTACTCGGCAGTACGTTGCGCCATTTTGATCCAATGTATGTCTTATAACTAAAAAAACGTATTTGTAGCTGATTAATTTGGATAATTATGCCTCATTTAAACTTATCAATAGCTCATGTTGATTAATTTGCAACTTGAGTTCAGAAATTTTAAAATTTAATTGAACGCGTTCCTCTACTATTATTGCTCGATTTTCATGGGGATAAAACACGCGATGTTGTAATTTAATTTCCGGATTTCCGATAACTCGATTATGCGTATATTGAAAAACATAATATGAAAGTGACTTTCCTTCCTACATTGCAAATAGATGTTTATCATCGAAATAGTTTTCTCTTTTATAAAAAAGAAAGGGGGGGGGGCATGTGCGTGCGTGGTCCCTGATTGCTTCAATTAATTTGTTTTAATCTGGATGTAGACAATTTCGGAAAAATCTTTTTATCAAATGGACACTAACCTTTATTATCCACCAATGACGGTTTCAGTAAAAAAAGGGAAAGGAAAAGGTGAATATCGAGGATATAGGCAGGATTTTCGAAAGCTAAAACATCATGAGCGAAGTATATTTAATGGACAGAATGTAGTGAAATACTTCATTTAATTGCCTCGTCCTATGTTTGATGGAGCATATTTACATTATCGCAAATACAATAATTTTACTTATATGATGACTTAAATGAAATTATTATTCCGCGGACTCTATTATAGTATGTGCACGATTGGCCAAATCCTAGCGCGTATTAATTAGGTTTTTTATAAAAGTAAGACACATCGCATTGCCATCATAAAAAGCATGTGAAATCATGTGATAAGCGCATGAACATCCGGGATATCGCTTGAAAAGTGTTGCATTACTTGTGAAGCCGTTAGAATATCGATGATCTCCATGGATTTATGCAAATTAAATTGTGCATAGGCATGCCAAAGAAAAGATGTATTCTTAGCCCGGTTTGACCTTACACTTACTATATACACAATATATTACATTACGGTGTTGGCTCATATAGTTTGTTCCTTACCGGAAGCACTTTGAATCTATGTAAGCATTCTACAATAAAAAGACTGTTATGGCCTCTTGAATCTTGTACAATACATACACAAACGAAACCGAATGCAAATATACGAAACAGTATTTCAATGTTTGATAAAGAAACCGTGTTATTATAGAAGAACTTACTTATCAATTATATGTAGAACAATTATATTCCTGTACAGGATTTAAATTAAAAACGAATTTAAAAGTTGAATATTACCATCCAAATGTTACTGCTACTAATATTTTCGACGCAATATTAATGCTATGGACTTGTCTTGCTTTCTTTATTAGTTGAGCAATGAAAGTAGAAATTATCGTATTTGATATTATATTAGCTTATTAGTTTATCTATGAACGTATTGGATCTTATATCAGAGTGACGTTAGTCCCATGAGTTTAAAGCTTATGTTTTGATCCATGTAAAATAATCCGTCCACCTCGCGACTTATTCCTGATAATAAATTTTACCGAATATAACAGTTAACGAACAGAGCCAAAGGATTTAGATGGAAGCTTGATTATTATAAAGGTATCTCTCCTACTGGGTTAGAGTCAATATTTATGAGTGTTTCAGAAGGCATTGCTTAACAAAAAATAGGCCATTATTTAACTTTTTGGAAAATTAAATATGAGTATATATATTTGAAAAAAAAAGTTGATATTATTAAATACCATAGATTACACATAAACACAATACAAATTATGCAAAATATCAAAATGTCCAAAATACATAAATATCACCAAAGCTAAAACTAGGACGGTAATTACAAGTTGAACGTATGCAAATACAAGCATATGTGTTATTTTGTATATTGTGAATAGTGCGTGCGTGTATACGAGTTTGTGTGATTTGTTGCTTAAAATCGATATAATTTATAAATAAATAGTTTCACATATATTAATAAAATTCACGTTTTAACATAACATTACCAGAAAAAAACATGTATGAGAGAAGGCTGGCTAAAATTAATCACTGACTTGTATAAGTTTAAAATAATTTAATGTTGGCCATGAGAATAAACAAACACAGCCATAATCAATATTTCGCTATGGTTACGGTAAGTTATTTTAAGACTTATATTTGTCCACAGAAAAAACATATTATTATGGCATCCAGTATTATGTATACATCATACGCTCAGTGGCGCTTTATGATGTGTCTATGCATTTTTGCGACCCACCAAAAAGAAAGCTCGTTCATATCAGTATTGATAAATCAACTGTAAGCCTGTATACGTAGTTTAATTCAAAGCGAAAAACATCGCTGCTAGAAAACCACATAGTAAACGCCATACATACATCATGAAACGTCTAGGAGTGTAACACAATAGCCATAGATAATAATGTTGTTTACAGATACAAACCGAAGATTAGATGACAGATGCCTTAATGTTATATTCCACAGACATACCAAATTCAATTTATAGCTTATTAACTGAGGCAACTATTTCAGAAGATGTCATTCGCTTTCTCTAGAAACTCATAGAGCATTATCTCTTTGCTTGGCGTTTGGCTCAGTTTCAAGACTACTGAACCCGTAAACAGGGAGGAGGGAGTAGTTGGTGGTGGATGAATGGAAGGAGTGTACTCTGATAATTTTACTTATGGTAAATGCGGTCAATATTTACGTAAGTCATACATTCGCACAGTTTTATGTCATTAAAGGTGATGGCAATTTGATTTGTTTGTGTTTTAGTAGAGATACTATATCATATTACAGCACAATGAGATTACAATCATTTACTAGAATTGAAATCGTATTGCAAGCCATTTAGTAAATGAACGAAAGTTAATCAACAATTTTTTATTACCTTCTTAATTGGTTAAACAAAATGTTTTCCTTATTCGAACTGAACATATTTTGATAGCCAAGGAAATCGATTTGTAATGATATCAAGTCACACATATAGACCAAACAATATGATCCGCGTTATGCGAAAATGGATCATATGTCGAGCTAAACCAGCGCATCCACTCAGTCTATTCAGGAGCAATTCTGTCAGCCATCAAGACCACGAAATCTTTCGTGACTTTACAGCGGTCAGCAAAGCTCCTGACCAGTCTGAGCGACCGCACAGGCTGGTTGGCAGCTACGCTGGCCGCGTTGGGCACGCAGTCCATTTTCGCATTACTCGGCTCATATGTCAATATAAATATAATCATGTAAAAAACTCCATAAAACAAAAAACAAAAAACTAATCACTAGATTTTTACATGATATCATTTTTATTACTGACTAAACAACTGAACAGAAAGCAATATAATTATTTATGTAACCATTAATATCCATTTTCATTCATTTCGCGTAATTCATTTAAAATTGGGAATTTCGTGAAAATCCTAGTTTCACAGATTAACTGTTACGTAAACATACTCGATCACTATGATTCTTTATTAAAGAGATCTTTTCACGGTCTGGTAAATTGACAAATTGAAAAAAATTGTTTCAGATTCGTAAATTTTCGGTTTAGTTATGATATTTGAGAGGAAACAGTATTACTAAACATTAACCATGGTCCAATATAGCCATTATATGCATCTTTTGACGATTTAAAAACCTAAAAATTATAAAGCGTTGCAACGCGAAACGATTGAATAATTTGGAGAGTTCTGTTGTTGTCGTTTAAATTTGTGAAACTACGAATATTGCTTATATTAAGCATAAAATACGCATCTTATGTTTGCTTGGCAGGATAGCTCAGTTGGCTAATGCGTTTTTACTTCAGGATTCCGGGGGTCACTGGTTCGAGCCCTGCTGCGGGCTACTTTTTTCCTTTTTTAAATTTTATTTTTGTTTTTTTACTGGAGCTTTTAAAATTTAATGTTTACATGTATCAATATACAGCATTAAATGACGACCTACAAAACATGCCAAAAATCTGTGAAAAGGCCCCTTTAATAGCTATGTTTTTGTGAGTCACCAATGGTTAAATTTACACAACTTAACTTATCACACATCACACTAGTTCCAAGCATGAAAGAGCACAAAAGTTAATAACTATGATTACAATCTCTGGTTAGTGGATCAAAACTAAAGTAACAAAGACGAATGCTAAACATTTTACTACACAATAAGTCTAAAAGAGAACAAAGAAAAATGTAGATAAATGTACATTATAAAACGACAAACTGTTGAATCCAGAAATATTCATCAGAAAAAGATACACTCTTCAATGTCCTGTCCATTTCAATACCTTCACTGAACCTACTGGTCCTGGTTGTTTAAACTCGTTGTATATGAAAACGGTCGGTTTCCTGTAGGTTAACGAAGAGTTATCAAAACCAATTTTTGCGATGCATTGATGTTTAGGTGTCTTTTCACAACAATTTGGGCAAATCCTTGATCGTAAACAACGCTTTTGCAACCTTCTGGTACATTCGGAATCAAAATAGCCTCAAAATAACGTCAGACTTACTATTATTAAACATGTGGGATTTGGCCACCGTATGTGTTATTTTAGACAGTTTCTGGATGTTTAGGTACCATTGGAAATCTTACCGACACGATAGAAAACGCCAGGCATGACTCGGCGTCTACGAACAGCCTAATGCATGGCTCCTAAATGATAATCTTTTCGGAGCGGATCTTGTTTGTCTCAGAATTGTAACATACACATCGACGAAGGTGACAAGTAGATGTGTTCTGTTATAGAGATACACTGAGAAGGTGTGCCGATCGTTCAATAAAAGATGCCGACTGGTCGCTACAGTCCAGACAGATAACGACGAACAAGACCTGTTAATAGCGACCTTTTAATTTAAGAGACGTCGCCGTTTATTTATTGACTAATTAGCATTTATAGAACACCTATCAAGATTCATAAATGGTTAATCTTCTACCTTAGTTACAGACAATATACTGAAAGTGTTTAATACAAGACCAGGTGACTCGAGTAAGAACTGGGTGTAAACTCCAATATCTTGGCTCAAGAAATATAAAACAAAAGATCCCTTAAAAAAGAATAATCCTGCATGTTTTTTATAGTTAATTTAATAAAAAGGGCTGAACTTTTTTAATTTTCGATTTGACGACATAGAATAACTTGAAGTTGTTGTTAGTGTTTTGAAGTTATTGGTCACTTATCCACCTCTTGAAGTGTGGGTTATGCAGTGTTCCTCATATATATGTTAATACAAATTCACGTGTGATTATACCGTGTATAAATCTTGCCATAGATTATATTAAGGATTCATGGTATCTAATGTGCTAAGACGCAGTTTTTTTTCTACATTATCAACGGACACATTTGTTTCGTTTTGCTTTTTAAAATGAAATATCTAACCACGTCAATTGTTTGCATAAACTGGGAGTTATACTTTGCTGTTAATAGAAAATAGTCAAATGTTCTTGCTTGCAGAAACCCAAAAGCTGTAAATTGATCAAGGCGGTGATCACATTTTAATAAGTGTTGTTATAGTTGGTTCTGCGTTGTTAAGCAATAATTCCTCTCCTGATAACACTCCTGGTCATTTAATGTTTTCTATATTTATATCCCATTACATGAAATGTTTCTCAGTAAAAGAAAGCACAAGATGGGCATGAACGTTGGCTTATGAAAAACACAGTAATTAACAATGTTATGTCACTATAAAACACGTACATATGACTATTATAAAGTATGTCAGTGTAGTTAACACAATCAAATACATACAATGAAATGACGATTTGACTATATACAATGGTAACAAATACATATAAAATATAATTTGAAGCGATTTCACAGTGTAAGGAGAAATTCACACCATTTTTGGGCTAGCATGGTTGCAAATTATAATGCTGCATCTCTATAATTTACAACGAAAACATGCAGCAGTATAATTAAATTCATTTTGATCTACTGGCGAAATTCGTTTCCAAATGTGTAATATTTTAGTTAAAAGTCAGCACTTTGGGAAGACATCTACGTCGAAAACTTATATTAAAAATATAGATCAACATGGGACTCAATAAACATCTTTAAAAAACAACTTCTTATTAGAACCAACAGTCTATTATTTCAGTATTGTGGCCAATAATCTATACAGCACAGGCGATACATACAAATCGCATCGAAACAGTCTATGAAAAGCAAAGAAGGATAAAATCTGCTAAAAGACCCGTCGAACCTCACACTAACCCCAGCATTAAAAACTGACATAAACGTGGAAAAATCAATAAACCTTATACAATGTATGTAAATTAAAAGGCAAAACAATACATTTAACTCGATTTTATTGCAATTTAGTTACATATTGATTGTATATCCATCACATATAACTCCTAACACATGTTCGACGCATACAGTAAACAAAGATCAAATATCAACTGAAGTAGTTTTTTCCATAACTTGAAAAATCAGCATCAAAGGCATAGCCGTGGGATATTAATAACTAAGAAACAATATCGGTTAGATAAATTTACAAGTGATAACCGGGTTGTTATATATTATATAATTAAGTATTGATGCAGACCATAATCAGATTGTTCCGTATTATAGAATATATTATCTACCCTAGTGTCGATCATTTTTAAACTGAGATAACACGTAACATTTAGTATAATCTTGTTGATGACAAAGAGGTTATTGTTGAGCGATATTTATTAGAATCTTAATCGTTAGACTATATCATGTTTTGTCATCTTTATACCGTTTGAGAACAGTGACTTAAGATTTGTACAATAAATAAACCATGTGCAATGGAATTAAAACTAAAATAATAAAAAACATCATCGTTGATTAGGTATACATCATAATGATTATTGCTGCTTATCCGACGGAATAAATATCGTTTTGTAAATAATGTGGTCATATAGCTCGCTGTTTTCGCACGATTACATGCACCTAGAAACACGTTTCCATTAAGGCTAATCATGTTTCAGTCTCAAAAAAGCATGTTCCATCTTAATATCGTAATTCGTAATCAAATTATGTAGAGCTAATGCTGGCTCTCTAATGCCTCTGTATGACGTAGTTTATTCCTTACATTGTCTCGTTAAAGCGAGATGTCCTTATTTACTATATTTCATTTTTTTAGTTAATTAAATATATTGATTGACAACACGAAGAGGCAGATTGAAGTTCTGCTTAATAAGCTATACTTAGTATCTTATACAATCCTAATAAGGAGATACTTAGAATTTTCTCGTTATACATAACGATATTTGAGAGAGTGTATCCATTCATCAGCTACAAATAGCATCGTTCACATATGAGACGCTACCAAGTTTAGATTTCCTTCCACGCGTTGAAGGAAGAAATAACACATGCGAATGACAACCAGGTATTTTCCCGAAAGTTCTATCAAAATGGAACTTTAATCAGATGAACGTTATCAGAACAAAACAATAGATGTGTTTGTCAGAAACACAATGGCCCGTATTGCGCCGCTTTGAAATAAAATTTCAATACATCATTTGTCAGGCTTAGAAATTATCTCCCTTTTAAAGCTTATTACTTCCCTTGGATTGTATTTATTAACTTTTGACTTTGAAGAATGACCTTGACATTTCACCACTCAAAATGTGCAGCTTCATGAGATACACATGCATGCCAAATATCAAGTTGCTATCTTCAATATTGCAAAAGTAATCGCAAAACTTTAAACAAGGTTAAAGTTTTGGGACAGAATGACAGACGGACAGGCTAAAAACAATATGCCCCCGATCATTCGATCCGGGGGCATAAAAAATAATGCTATAACTTTAGGTGATCATTGAGATCATGCGAGATTAACTTACCGGTATGCGAATACAGAAATTTTATATCAAGTGCACTTCGCAAAAATAGAAACAAAAAAGCGTCGCATTAACTAATGACTTTTTTAAGAGAAAACTTGTTGACTTTGAGGTCAACGCAATTATAATTATACGTATGATTAAAGTTTTTGCACATTGCCTTGGAAAGGTTCATGCGATCGAAAACTTGACACCAACAAGAAGTTCATACATAAACTCGCCTGGAACAATTTACTTTTCATGTGAAAGGAACTTCAGGTTTAGCATAGCATCTTATTCCACAAGATAATATTTCATACAAATTATTCGAGTGTGAACGATTTTGACTTTACGTTTATCAAGTCGTTAGTGAATTTGATTTTGCGAATGACCCCGATACATCCGTTTGTCGGTCGCTCCTCCTGAATCTTGATCATGCAATTACTCAAAATATATTTAAGCTGTTTGGATGAAACTAGGTACTCAAGATGATCAAATGAGGACTATGCAGTGTTTGTTGTCGTTAGACAATTCCTGTGGCTGTAAAGGTTAGAGACATCAGTGAATACTCTATGAAAATTCTGGACTCTGGACTGTGAAAAAAGTCAAAAAAGTAACTGAGCTAGGTTTATTAAACTTGATATTTGGATATATAATTAGGACACATGAGTTCAGATTATTTGACTGACAATGATTGGGTATGTTTGTGTTACATGGGCAAGACTATCCCTGTGGGAGCCTGCTTGTTTGTCTGTGAGAATGTTCTTCCTTGTTGGGCCAATCGAAGGCCCTTAAATATCACTTATTCTAACACGGTACGTGACTTGTTTTCTATGTACAAAGAAGGAAAACAACCGTTGGTTATTCTGCAACAAACCATGGGCGAAGACAAATGTTTTGAAAATAGTTCTGGAAATTAAAAGAATTAGTTCAGTAAAATGCACGGGAGCTAACGCGCGATTCGGACAAGAATTACATTTCCGCGTACAGCAGATCACTTCAACCAAAATAGTACTAAAATGTCATGCTCCGTTCATTTAATTGTTATGGTTATTTCCTTTTGATTTGAATCAAAAAGCAAAATATTGATTTATGTTTAAAGATAAGTATGACGTCACTTTGATTGTCCGCGCACCGTTTATGAATGAAGACGACGTCATTTGATTTTCAATGTTGTGGTAACGTCACGTTTTAGCGGAAAAGTGGGGGACGTTCGGTTAATATCATTCTCATTTATAACCTTTAAATCGCTGAAAAGTTATTAATGAAATCGTGCTAGAATCGAAAATATTGACATGTAAGCGTTGGTTATTGCGGTAAAAACCAACGGTTCGTCGTTCCGATGCTTGTTACGAAAGCCCTCTAGCTACGCCCTCGTAGTTTAATTACTACGCATTTGAACTCCAAACCGTCGGTTAAAACCGCAGTAACCAACGCTTACACGTAGATTATTTCTTAGATATAATATTGTCCTTTATAATATGTCAATCGCATCACGAACATTTTAGTTTGATTCACTTTGTTCTGTATACACGAAGAACAATATACAATAACTATTTAATCCAAGTAACCATACGCAAGGCACGAATTCAGCACGTTTACATGTAATTTCACCTTTATAAAAACATAACATGTGTTAAAGGAAATTTTAATTATATTATCTTCAATCGATCGATAAATCATAATGTATTTTCTTATGGGTGTCCATTATCGGAAACCATAAGGAACATCGTGACATTCCTCGTCATTAGAAATCCAAATCAGTAATTATTTAATATCTTCAGCGACAAATATTTACACACTTTATTTTCCAAGCAAATTTGGCACCTATGTTTATATCATCTTCTGCACATTGTGCAACCGCTTCTTTGTTTCTTTTTTAATAAGTGAATCATGTATAATACAGAATACATGTTTTTCGTGGCATTCCATAATCAAGATTATTATTAAGATAAATTATATTACAACTATACAGTTATATAAATATAAAATGCTCACATACAAAAACTCTGGTTATTTTGCGTATATATTTTTATAAATATAATCAAGGATCATGCAAGGAAGTAAACATTTATTAATTGAAACTCTGAACTGGCATATATAAATCAAGATTCATGTTAGGTTGTCAAACGAATTCACTAAAGCACTGGACATGCATGTGTATAAGGCCAATGGAATAAAGTTGACCAGTATGCATTATAACACCGGGCACGAAAGAATGATCAAGATGTCTACAGGTATACATTGAAAGAATGATCAAGATGTCTACAGGTATACATTGAAAGAATGATCAAGATGTCTACAGTTATACATTGAAAGAATGATCAAGATGTCTACAGGTGTACATTGAAAGAATGATCAAGATGTCTACAGGTGTACATTGAAAGAATGATCAAGATGTCTACAGGTGTACATTGTGATCAAGATGTCTACAGGTATACATTGTGATCAAGATGTCTACAGGTGTACATTGAAACGCTGAGCATGCACGGACATATACAGAATCATGGAAGGGAATCAACAGGAAAGCATTGGAACAATAAACGTGCAAGGATTAATCAAGGATCGTGTAATGAAGTCCACAGGCTTGCATGAATTACTAAAGGTTCATGTTAGGTAGTGCACGGGTAAACAATAAACTATTGATAAAGATATTTAGCATCAAGGAACATGGAAGAAAGTTGACATTTATGTGTTGAACTATTAAACATGCACGTAATGTTGCCATATATCATGGAAGGAATAAGAAAAACAATAGAAGACTAATCAAGTTCACCAAAATGAACCTTTAGCGACAGTTATTATCGATATTGTAAATGACTTGAATATATGTAATAAATTGATTTTATAATTTACATTTTGGTAAAAAATTACGTGATATCAAAATAAATCTCAATCACAATGTGGTGTTAATAATCACAGTTTAGTCACTGAATGAATCACCTAGCATAGCCCTATATAGAGAATAATAGGTTAGTGTTGATTATAGATCAGGTTTATCATGCGAGGCTTAGAAAACAAAATGCACGAGCCTTGACGAGTGTTTTTTTCCGTGTTCGAGCCGAGCATGATGAACCTGATCTATAATCAACACTAATCTATTATTCTATTTATCCCACTGTTTATTTAGTAAACCTTTTTATTTAAACAAAATAACTTTTCATGAGTGTTTTTCGTACTTTGATAATGACTGTAGTGTAACCAAGGTCAGTGTATAACTCCACGTTTCAAAAATAACCGCTGATTAAATTATCTTTTTTTTAAATCAGAATATCGTTCTGTGACAAAGAGTCGTGCGTTATTAATTACAATTTCATTTATATTGAATTGCAAGTCTAAAAGTTTATAGCATCAATATAACATTTAGTTGTTATATACAAGGAACTGCATTTGTAAACAATGTAGCCTAACAACGTAGCACGTGTCGTGGTTTATAGCAGAAATTTAATCAACGGGGCTTTAATCAACCGAATTTGCTGTAAAAGTGGGATAAAATCAGTACCATTCACATCTGGCCGATAAATATCGTATCATTTATGTAAATGTACAAAGAGCACATTCCAGGTAAGCAAGTGGATGAAGTACATTTTGCGGAATTTGCATTAATATGATTATCAAGCAGTCATTACTTCAGAATAAAACAGTTTTTAGCACTAGCCTATGAGTGATTCTTTCATCATTTTATCTTTTTTATTATCACGAAACAATTTCCCTCAAGCATTTTTTGGCTTAGAGATGATAAGTCATGCAAGATTTGTTTTAGAGATTTTGATACCGCTGTGTTACAACCTGAAGTGTACTAACGACCTGAATTGTAATAAACTTTATTACATTATTACAATTGCGTGACAACCTGAATTGTAATAACGCCCGAAAGTGTAATAAACTTTTTTCTTGCTTTAAAATTGCATCTGATCACATTTCCAAACACAGAGTTTTGCAAAATATAATGCATACGTGGATATAATATATATATTAATAGGGCTATACGACCTACGAATGACAAAAAGGTGTTCTCATACAAACTCAATTGTAATAAAGTTATTACATTATTACAATCGCGCGTCGAACTGAATTGTAATAACGCCCGAAAGTGTAATACACTTATTTCTTGGTTTAAAAAGTGCATCTTATCGCATTTTCAAGCACATATTTTTGCAAAATATATTGTATACATGTATATGAAAATGTATCTTTATAAGGTAATACTACCTATGAATGACAAAACATGTGTTCTCGTGCAAACTCAATTGTATTAACGTTATAACATTATTACAATTGATTGTCGACCTGAATTGTAATAACGCCCGAAAGTTTAATCAACTTATTTCTTGGTTTAAAATTGCATATTATCGCATTTTCAAACACAGATTATTGTCAAATATAATGCATATATGTATATAAAATATATATTAATAGGGCAATACGACCTATGCATGACAAAAAAAGGTGTTCTCATACAACCTTAATTGTAATAAAGTTATTACATTATTACAACTGTTTGTCGACCTGAATTGTAATAACGCCCGAAAGTGTAATAAACTTATTTCTTGGTTTAAAATTGCATCTGATCGCATTTTCAAACACACATTATTGCAAAATATAGTGTATTCATGTATATAAAACATGTATATTTATAAGGTTATACTACCTATAATGACAAAAAGGTGTTCACATACAAACTCAATTGTAATAAAGTTATTACATTATTACAATTACTTGTCGACCTGAATTGTTATAACGACCGAAAGTGTAATAAACTTATTTCTTGGTGTAAAATTGCATCTTATCGCATTTTCAAACACATATTATTGCGAAATATAGTGTATACATGTATGTAAAAGTGTATCTTAATAAGGTAATACTACCTATGAATGACAACAAAGGTGTTCTCATACAAACTCAATTGTAATAAAGTTATTACATTATTACAATCGCGTGTCGCCCTGAATTGTAATAACGCCAGAAAGTGTAATAAACTTATTTCTTGGTTTAAAGTGATATAAGATGCATTTTTCACTGTTGAATTGAACTGAAAAGAATTACTGGTCAAAAGAGTTATTTAAAATGTTGTAACTCACCCGATACGACTCGAGTTGTTCTGTTCAACAGGCCTTAGGTTAACGGAATTACGTTGTACGGACAGGCAATGGTATTACCATCATACCATTTGGAATGGGGTAAGAGGCTAACGCCATAACATTTCGATAGATAACCTTGCTGAAAGTTCTATAACTAAACAGAAGGAAAACGGAATAGGCTACGGTATCGCGATCTTCTCGATTATTTATTAAAATAATAATGCAAGAAAATGCATATTTAGGTCTTGAACTCAATAAAGAATTTAAATATTGGTTATAAATATTTATTTTATTTAAGGAATTCGGAACATTTTGAGATTGAATATAATAAATACTGAATTGAATCTTGTTGCCGCGTGGTTTATTTGTCATTCATGACAAATGTACGATAGATTAATACTTTTGAAAACACTAGGGATTCGTTTGTTTTCATTTATTCATTTATCTATTTATCTACTTATTCATTTATTCATCCATTCATCCGTCCGTCCGTTTGTTCGCTCGTTCGTTCGTGCGTTCGTTTGTGAGTTCGTGCGTTTGTTCATTGATTTGTTTGTTCGTTCTTCGGTTTGTTATTTTCGTTCGCTCGTTCGTTCTTTCGCTCATTCGTTCTTTTGTTAGTTTGTTCGTTCGTTCGTTTGTTCGTTTGTTTGTGTGTTCGTTCGTTCATTCATTTATTTATTCATGTATTCAGTCCGTCCGTCCTTTCGTTTTTTCGTTCGTTCGTGCGTTTTGTGCGTTCGTGCATTTGTTCATTGGTTCGTTCGTTCGTTCGCACGTTCTTTCTTTCTTTCATTCATTAATTCATTTATTCATTTATTCATTTATTCATATACTCATTTATTCATTTATTCATTGATTTTTTTATTCATTTTTTGCATTTATTAATTTATTCATTTATTCACTAACCCATTCACTCATTCATTCATTCACTCATTCATTTTTATTTATTTAATGATTTATGTTTTTAATTATTTATTATTTGTTTGTTCGTTCGCCCGTCCGTCTGTCCGTTTTTTTGTCCTTTGGTTTGTTCGTTGGTTCATTCGTTGGTTGGTTCGTTACTTCGTTCGTTCGTTCGTTCGTTATTTAATAATTTTCTTTGATTCTAAGGCCTTTAGACTATCATCATCATCATGATCTTCATCATCATCATCATCATCATCATCATCATCATCATCATCATCATCATCATCATCATCATCATCATCATCATCATCATCATCATCATAATTATTATCATCACCATCATCATCATCATCATCACCATCATCATCTTCATCATCAGCAGCATCATCATCATTATGATCATAATCATCATCATCATCATCATCATCATCATCATCATCATCATCATCATCATCATCATCATCATCATCATCATCATCATCATTTTTATTTTTTTATTTTAATTTCTTATTTTATGTTTGATATATTTTTTATGATTATTTGTACTTTATATTATATAATATGCATATTATGTTAATGCTGCCACGTTAAAACAATGATTAAATAAATGATGGATGAAGGTTAAAAAATGATCGTTTCGTAGCAGCAGGAGGGGGGTCTTGGGTACTTTATGACATCTCGTGTTAACAGGGTTTTTGATGTGGGTGTGTCATGCTACAATTTCCTGTTAATCGGACCCGAAATATGATTAGGCCGCTTTTAATAGTGGTGATAACCGTTATTTCTATTGTTACGCAATACGAAAATTCGAAAACAAATGTCACGGCTTATTTTTCTGACACTTTCTATGTTGCAATTTATATAAAAAAAAGTATATAAATTAACTCAGGTGTGGCTGTCTTTATTTTTAAGATATGAAATTACATTAATTGTTAAAATAGTTGTTAACATACCTTAACTACGATAATGGAAGCGATAAATATTTTGTTGTAAAGACGCAGTTGTCTTTCCACACATTTTAATCATACATTTATGACTTCTTGCGTTTTCTTAATGAAAAATATAACCACAATACTTTACGACAGAAAATTTAAGTCAGACTAAGTTATGAGGGGAACCGGCCGATCTCTGATCTGTGTGTGATAACCTGACGCTCAAAAGGATAAGAAAGGGATCACCGCAGCGGGTTGCTAATACACAGTGCAGACTTCCGCTGTTTTATTGGGGGTATTGTTTATACAGCATGTGCAAAATAGCATGGATTCCAATTTTGAAATAAACATCTGAAAATAGCGCCGTTGACTTTTAAATTGAAGAGTATAGACGACATCAAAGTCGAAGAATTGATTTTCTGGAAGAAACAAAGAACACCGCGAGTTTAATGAGGACGACAAATACAATTAAATAAATAATAAAACAATTAATTCGCATAGCATGGAGGCAGTTTATGTCTTACTTAAAGGTGAACAGATAAGTTCAGACTAAAAACCGTATACAGGAATATAATATAATTGCGTCTCTGTCCCATTAGATATTTCGCTAGCGAATATTTATTTCACATGCAGTATGTGCTGTAAATTAGAAACCGAATTTGCGCATAAATTACTTAGTTCTTTCATAACGTGCCTTGAAATATGTTCTCGTCTTTGACAGTTTAAACTTGTATTTAACTGTGAAAAGCACCAATATTACTTCACAAATGATATTTCCCTGAAGACTTCTACATAAGAACAAGTTTTGAATGTACACACATGAACATAGACATACATTATGGCAAATAATTGTATCAATTTAATACTTTTAAGCATCTTAATGAATGACCGGGATGGTTTTATCGCGCTTCTATTAAATATATACTTTTTAGTTATTGACGGTATTTCAATTTGGAACGTTTTTTATACAAACATTTTCTTGTGTAGTATTTTTTTACACACAGCTATTTATAAAGAAAAGAATTGCATAAAGTTCAAAACAAAATTAATTACTAAATTAATAAATAAAGGAATGAACGAACCAATGAACAAACGCATGAACGCACAAGCGCACAAACGAACGAACTAACAAACGTACGGTGGACTGAATGAATAAATAAATAAATAAATAAATGAATGAATGAATGAGTGAGTGAGTGAGTGAGTGAGTGAGTGAGTGAGTGAGTGAGTGAGTGAGTGAGTGAGTGAGTAAGTGAGTGAGTCAGTGTGTGAGTGAGTTAGTGAGTGAGTGAATGAATTAATTAACTATTACAAATAAATAAATAAATTAAGACATAAATACATAAATAAATAAATATATAGATAAATAAATAAGCAAGCAAGCAAGCAAACAAACAAACAAACAATCAAACAAACAAACAAACTAACAAACAAACACACAAACAAACAAACAAACAAACAAATAAATAAATAAATAAATAAATAAATAAATAAATAAATAAATAAATGAATGAATGAATGAATGAATGAATGAATGAATGAATGAATGAATGAATGAATGAATGAATGAATGCATGAATGTATGAATGAATGAATGAAGGAATGAATGAATGAATCAATCAATCAATCAATCAATCAATGAAATAACGAACGAACGAACACACGATCGCACGAACGAACGAACATACGGACGGACAGAGAAATGAATGAATGAATGAATTAAACAATGAATGAATCATAATGAATTAATAAATAAATGAACGAACGAACAAAATTACGAACGAACGAACTAATGAACGAACGAACGATCGGACGAATTGACGGATGAATGAATGAATAAATATATAAAACCCTGTTCTGTTCACAATTGTTTTTGTTATTTTTGGTGTTGCACACTTAAATATAATTTAACTACAAACACATCCCTAGTGTTTTCAAAATTATGAATCCATCGTACATTTCTCAGGTATGACAAATAAACCGCGCGGTATCAATACTCACTTCAGTATGTATTATATTAAACCTTGAATAAAATAAATATGTATAACCAATATTTCAATTCGTTATTGAGTTCAAGACCTAAAAAGGCATTTTCTTTCATTTGTTTTTAAATAAATAATCGAGACGATCGTGATACCGTAACCTAATCCGTTTCCTTCTTAATCAATAAACAAGAAATATCTTTTAAAAAAAGATATACGGCGTTGATTGTGGTTGGAGTTGGTGGAAATTAAAGAGTTTAATGAATGAAATCGAAGATAGCATATGTCTTTTTCTGTGCAGTTCTTAGCTGCATTTCACGCAGTACGTGATGTTACGCGTAGTTTTCGAAGTTTATTTTACATTATTACATATTGCTGATCATATATCTATAGACACAAAAAAAAGACTGGAAGTGAAATTAAAACATGTTAGTCAACCGGCCACACGCGAAGTATCCGTACATATTTTTAATATTTATTCGCGCGTTCTTCGGACAACCCTGTTTAGTGGTTTGTCGGGCATTGCTATTTGATTCCATTATTAACAGTACCGGGAATCATCTCGCTTATTCTTAAGACATTGGTCAATATGGTGGGATAATTCTTGTTAAATTAATAAAAAATAATATTTATCATGGTTATGTTGAAAGCACATTAAGAATCTATTATTAAGATACCTTAATTATATATCGGCAAATATCTTCATTTAACATCTGGTCTAAATAAAATTCCAGTTCACCTAGTTCACGCGATACCGTCTATATTATATAACTATCCCTGTACTGACCA
The DNA here is from genome assembly GCF_020536995.1 of Dreissena polymorpha. Taxonomy (NCBI): domain Eukaryota; kingdom Metazoa; phylum Mollusca; class Bivalvia; order Myida; family Dreissenidae; genus Dreissena; species Dreissena polymorpha. The sequence goes on along the minus strand of NC_068364.1, from coordinate 12,485,130 downwards.
AGAACTGGAGTACAGGTCAGCACATACGGCAGTCGTGAAGACGCAGCGATGACCTGTAAATAAACTCTGACATACATACACACTGACCGCGAACTGACCATGATAAACTTTAAAGTGAGGTAGCGATTCCACTGCTGGAACGACCACAGGCGCTCGATGGCAATTACTCAATCATTCGACTATACGTCGTGACTTTTTTTTTTTAATGCAGCTGCAGCCGTGATTTTTATAAACCTGTTTATTATAATGCATACACATACTAAATCAATAAAAATCTTCCAACAAAACGTCCTCTTAAAAAAGATAGTTCGACTATGTATATAATTATTAACCAGGTAAGCCACTCGCCATTTTAAAATGCAACGGAAGTGCGTTGTTTCCCCGCTCGCTTATTGAAATGATCGCGCAGGCCGGGAACCTCGCTCGGGAACAGTTAACTGTTAAACTATCATATTTCTCGGTCATTGTCTCTATAATACACGTTTTCATGTCCGATCTTAATAAATAATTTATTTGAAATAATTTATTAAGATCGGACATGGAACCGTGTATTATTATTACCTATTAATATATATTTTATATCCATGTATGCATTATATTTGGAAATAATCTGTGTTTTAAAATGCGACAAGATGCAATTTTAAACCAAGATTTTTTTTTTATTTCGCTTTCGGGCGTTATTACAATTCAGGTTGTCAAGCGATTGTAATAATGTAATAACTTTATTACAATTGAGGTTGTATGAGAACACCTTTTTGTCATTCATAGGTCGTATTGTCCTATTAATATATATTTCATATCCATGTATGCATTATATTTTGCAACAATCTGTGTTTGGAAATGCGATCAGATGCAGTTTTAAACCAAGAAAAAAGTTTATTTCACTTTCGGGCTCTATTACAATTCAGGTTGTCACGCGATTGTAATAATGTAATAACTTTATTACAATTGAGGTTGTATGAGAACACCTTTTTGTCATTCATAGTTCGTATTGCCCTATTAATATATATTTTATATCCATGTATGCATTATATTTTGCAACAATCTGTGTTTGGAAATAAAATCAGATGCACTTTTAAACCAAGAAATAAGTTTATTACACTTTCGGGCTGTTATAACAATTCAGGTCGACACGAGATTGTAATAATGTTATAACTTTATTGCAATTGAGGTTGTATGAGAACACCTTTTTGTCATTCATAGGTCGTATTGCCCTATTAATATGTATATTATATCCACGTATGCATTATATTTGGAAATAATCTGTGTTTGGAAATGCGAACAGATGCAATTTTAAACCAAGAAAAAAGTTTAGTACACTTTCGGTTGTTATTACAATTCAGGTTGTCACGCAATTGTAATAATGTAATAACTTTATTACAATTGAGGTTGTATGAGAACACCTTTTTTGTCATTCATAGGTCGTATTGCCCTATCAATATATATTTTATATACATGTATGCATGATATTTGACAATAATCTGTGTTTGAAAATGCGACCAGATGCAATTTTAAACCAAGAAATAAGTTGATTACACTTTCGGGCGTTTTTACAATTCAGGTCGACAAGCAATTGTAATAAAGTTATAACTTTATTACAATTGAGTTTGCATGAGAACACATTTTTTGTCATTCATAGGTCGTATAACCTTATAAAGATACATTTTCATATACATGTATACACTATATTTTGCAAACATAGGTGCTTGAAAATGCGATAAGATGCACTTTTAACCCAAGAAATAAGTTTATTACACTTTCGGGCTGTTTTAACAATTCAGGTCGACACTCGATTGTAATAATGTTATAACTTTGTTACAATTGAGGTTGCATGAGAACACCTTTTTGTCATTCATAGGTCGTATAGTCCTATTAATATATATATATATTATATCCACGTATGCATTATATTTTGAAATAATCTGTGTTTGGAAATGCGAACAGATGCAATTTTAAACCAAGAAAAAAGTTTATTACACTTTCGGGCGTTATTACAATTCAGGTTATCACGCAATTGTAATAATGTAATAACTTTATTACAATTGAGGTTGTATGAGAACACCTTTTTTGTCATTGATAGGTCGTATTGCCCTATTAATAAATATTTTATATACATATATGCATTATATTTTGCAATAATCTGTGTTTGAAAATGCGATAAGATGCGATTTTAAACCAAAAGATAAGTTTATTACACTTTCGGGCGTTATTACAATTCAGGTCGACAAGCAGTTGTAATAATGTAATAACTTTATTACAATTGTTTTTGTATGAGAACACATTTTTTGTCATTCATAGGTCGTATTACCTAATTAAGATACATTTTTATATACATATATACACTATATTTTGCAAACATATGTGCTTAAAAATGCGATAAGATGCAATTTTAAACCAAGAAATAAGTTTATTACACTTTCGGGCGTTATTACAATTTAGGTCGACACGCGATTGTAATAATGTAATAACTTTATTACAATTGAGTTTGTATGAGAACACCTTTTTGTTATTCATATTTCGTATTACCCTATTAATATATATATTATATCCATGTATGCATTATATTTTGCAATACTCTGTGTTTGGAAATGTGATCAGATGCAATTTTAAAGCAAGAAAAAAGTTTATTACACTTTCGGGCGTTAGTACAATTCAGGTTGTCACGCAATTGTAATAATGTAATAAAGTTTATTACAATTCAGGTCGTTATTACACTTCAGGTTGTAACACCGCTGTTTTATACAATTCAGGTCGTTATTACACTTCAGGTTGTAACACCGCTGTTTTATACTAACCTCATAACAAACACTTATTTAAAATTATCAAACCCTTTAATACCAAAACTCACGTATACATGTTTAACAATTTAATTTATTTTAACATCATCACACGAATTTCGTTCTGAGAAAGCTAGTTCGCATGGGATATGCTTTCAAATAAAATGTTCATTACTTCACATTTTCAGTAACCTTGTTAGCAAGGAGTTAAACACCAACGGACAAACATGGAATGTAAAAATAATACAAAGATACGTTCGATTTCGGAGGCTGCCATTAAGTCGCATGAGTATTGTATACGTTTTTTTAAAAATAAAATGTAAATATAAAATATTGTTAATGAATAGCATTAATTATCCAAACTATAGAAAGCTGTTAGTAGTAAAACAAACATTGTATTTAATATCAGTACCTTCTTTGTAAGCCAAGTTTGTTTACTCATTAAGATGCAAAAAAAATAAACTGTCACCATCAACACTATTCTTCAAGAGAAGTGATTGATTAAATTGTATGTAAGGCTTTAAACTGTATGTAGAGGTCATTCGAGTCGCGTGTGAAGTCATTGTTGGTGCTAATGCTCTCCGCGGAGAGTAATTGATGAACGAATATCGCGAATATGTTTGCCAAATATATTAAGTTTAATGCCGATTGCTTTATTTTAAACATTTATTTTATTCAGAAAGGAACTTATATTAATGGCATTTCAATTTACGTCGCCTCAACTCCTGCAAATTCGCCTTAAAAGTGCAAAACTATAACATATTACGCATGTAGTCATCTTTGTGCAATACATCGGTCCGAAATTTACTTATCTTAAATAGCTACAATAAAGCATCTATAACAAATTGTTAATATCTGCTAATGAAAACTGAAAGTTTTGGAACCGTTTTTCAAATTGTCATCATACAAATTATACAGAAGAAAACCGTATATAGGCTGTACGCATTTGATACTTGCTTAGATTCACATGTGTGTATTCATAAACAATAAACCGCGCTTTCACTGTGCAACCAAATTAATTAATTGCATCCTAAACCATTCATTTACTATCCGTGCAGACAGTAATGATACACGTACTTGATAATCGTTAATTTTGCATTATTCCCACAGAGTGCTCTTATAAGTGTGCTCTTCAGATAATAGTTTGATGAAGTTCACGCCTTATTAATAGTTAATCAACAGATATTGTAAGTTGTGAATAAAACCTACACAATTTATCCCATCAGATACAGCTGATTGTCCTCAACCAACCGTTGAATTGAAACGTACTAGCAGATAGATACTCATCTGTATCACAGTAAAACGATAATTGGATTAGAAAAAATACAGTTTGTTTTAAAAATCCGTCGCTTTGAAGATTTCTGCCCGTCTAACTATATAATATAAAACTAGAATATAACTATTCAGGGCGGTGTTAAAAACAGAACAGTATCGTTTACCAAAATTGTTCAATACATCGAGGAGGGAACTAATACGACCGTTATAAGGACACAACAAAAAAGAAGGTAGTTAATAAACCTAGAAAAGAGCTCATTTAGCGATAATTCAACCCGTCAAACAACGATCATTGTCATGGTACTATAAAATACAATAATTCCGCCCAAATAAATCATAACATATTGAATTAAAAAAAATACACATTTTAATTATATCAACTCATCCTGTGAAATAACAGCTATTAAGCCCCAAAATTAAAATACTTCGCTCTTAAAAAATTAACATGTTATTTCTATCACATTATCTGGTACTAAGCGTGTATACGTTTAAAAGACATTCCATCAAATGTAGGTTCGTATAAAATGCATCTTATAAAAAGACCATCAAATCTCAAAATCAACGTCGTAAAATATTCCAAAATGTAAACGCTATATGTGGTCTGGTAACATAAATTTAACAAGATACAAAATGTTCTTTTTTGTTTTGTGTGGGACAATATATTAAACACATGTTCATGTACCAGGTTAGTGTTCGTGTGTCGTATGAATAGATATCGTTGTGGGAAATAAAAATGGAAATATTGTGCCACAAAAAAATAAAAACAAGCATGTTAAAAATCGTAAAATCTATGTTACCATACCACAGCGTTGAACTTTGGCTATTGCTATAAGGAACACTGATATGGTATGGGTTATCTTTATTTTACGAAATATTTTGCAAAATATGCGTTGATTTTGAGTATTCATGTTAATTTAAATACAGTACAATACCAAACTTTTAGTCTGAGTTATATTTCATTTATAATTGGTTACAAAAATATTATTTATTTTACATATTTTAAGTATCATTTATTGTTTGCAAATTCATTGGGTCAGATGGCGTGTTTTTGTTTCTGCCTAGGACTTTTATCTTCAAAATGCATTTCTGTCGGGAAATTCCTGATTTGGGCTTAATTTAAAGGATTTTATCAAAAGCAATTTTTTTTAAATACCCAGAAAATATAGGCATGCTATAGGAAAGACTATTTTATTCACGAATATTGTCTTATATTTTATGCACACGTAACAATATATAGATGTATCGTGAAATGTTCATATGTGTTAACTCAGAAGGAAGCATCCCTTCTTAACGTTTTCATATCAAAACATCGCATACACCTTTATTATTATTCGTGATTAATGCAATCTGATTATATAAATTGGTCAAAAACACACAAAATAAAGTCCGTAATCCGATGGAAGAACAGTTAAATACATTTACTTTTTAATTGCACAATAATGCCTTTGTCAGTAAGCAACTCTCTCTCGTACACATACGATTATAATTAAACAATATATACAATTGTACTATTTTTATAATGATATGTAGAACAATTTAGACAAAAACTGATAAGAAAACATCGTATTCATTCATGTAAACACTGTATTATGTTTATGTATCGAAATTCATGAAGCGAACCGTGAACAATACAATAATCGAATTAATATGAACTTACTTATTCTAACAATATTTTCAAAAAGAAAGCAATGGCATTAGTTTATTAAACAATGAAATTACATTGAACATTAAAACAAATGTAAATTTAGGATAAATGTTAAATAAATATATTTTTTTCTGTAAAAAAGCGAAATTATAAAAGACTCATCCTAAATATACTCATATTATGTTACCCAATAATTTTAAATCACGCATACTTAACGGTTCATTACTCCGTACAGCGTAATTAAAACAAGAAGGTTTTCAAGTGTGTACATAAAGCACCATTACCGTGCAACTTAGCGAATACAGTTTTTTCAAGTCGACCTTGATTCTCAATACATATATTTATGAACATAATTACCGACTATTTTACTTTCACGCGAACAATTTTTAACTGATGGAAGATGTAAAACTAATTTAAATATATATGTTAGTTTATATTGAATAATAATCGGGATTTCCACGTAGGACTGATATTCCGTAAACAATAATAAAAACAAAAATATTCCGTAAACAATAATCAAAACAAAAAGATATATCACCATAATGTTGTTTGTTGTTTCATAATCACAACTTTTCCTTGTCTACTGTGCACGATTTTCAAGTCTCGAGATAGTTTGGGAACACTGTCATGACGCTGCCTTATTGCTGTACGATGCCTCATTGCTGTACAGTGCTTAATTCTTGCAGAACCGCAGTCCTTGATATCTTACGACAGTTGCCAATTTTGTATTTAAATCAAACTTCAATATATCAGATGACGCTTTCTTAATATTTATATATATATATTCATATGAACATAACACTATTCCACTGTAGAACCGTATTACATATAATGAATTTCTCAACTTTGCGTCATCAAAATTGTCTTTCACTGTTTATTTTTGGATTTCTTGTGATATAAACAATTTCTCTGACATTTGCAAATTAGACTTTCGATGCGCATGGTCGCGGCTATTTTGAAAATAGTTTAAAGGGATACCATTAATCCAGAGGCTGATTTAAGCAATAAATCGTCTGCTGATTCTGAGTGAAAACGCGTTTTTGAAATAATCTCTTATTCAGTGTTAAATATTATCGGAGGCGTGCGAAAAACGCACAATATAAACTATCAAACACATCTGCTAGAACAGGTTGTTAAAAGCTGGAAATGTTAAATATTTATTCATAAACACAAATACAATTGTTTATGTCGTACACTATGTGGATTAACCGAAATTGAAATATCAAAATTAAATAATGTAACTATTCGAATGTTATGTTAATCTTCAAAGTCAAATATCAAAACATAATTATTGAGTTTAGTATGTTCGTTCTGCTGTTCGATTTTACACAGAATATAAAGCCGACCGTCAAAGATGCCTGAATGAAATGGCAATAGATTCACTACTTCGACGCGCAATGTTTTTAAAAAGATAGCAACTGCAATTCTCTTAATCGCATCATATTTGTATTTCTAAAAAAACGATACAGCAACGGACGTTAGGTCACACATCTCACTGCTATAACCGTATTGTTTTCAGTATTCGATACATTATAGCTACAAACATAACTTATGCAAAACAGACTATTGACTTAAGAGCATATGTTCTCGTTAATTGTCAATTTCCAGACACACACCATATGGGAGACAACATTATTTCAAGGAAATTAAGACATGACATGTAATTTTGTAGTTAATATTTCAGGTCTTTGTGAGATTTTAGTTACGATGCGCTCATTTGTAATCGTTCTAAACATATTTATTTTGTTCGTGTATATTATTTTTACCACATTGTTGTTTAGTGTCCTATTCTGTATATCATGTTAAAACTATAATTTAATGATATACCTTTCTGACTCGATCCCATAACCAGCTCAACAACTTTATATTCAAAATCGTGAAATCGTGTTGTGACTTTTTTGTCTTCACATTTGAAACCGATGGATAAACTTGAACTAAATAATGGCATAGTGTCTCCTACGTATACAACATGTCATAATACAAACGTTTATAATTGGCTCTGAGTCAAACACTCAAAATTAGAATTGTGCAGGTCAAGACGCCATCAGCATTTGAACTTACTGAAAAAGTAATAGCATACCTTTAACAATTACTTTTCTTACTAATGAAACCTGATCCATATGATAATTTCTTTATACATTAACTTTAATATTGGAATTATAAATGTACGTTATTGTTGCAAAGACAAGACACACGTATAATTATACTATTTTATTGTTTATTATCCAAAAAATAATACATTTACCGCAATAAACAAACTTTCAGGTTGTATGGTGTATTCTTAATACTTATACTTAATACTTCCCCTTTCTCATACGAAGCGGGATATAGAGAATACTAGGTCGGTGCCGAATAAAGCAAAGTTTATTTTGCGAGGCTTAGAAAATCTGAACCACGAGCCTTGGCGAGTGGTTCAGATTTTCGTGCCGAGCAAGATAAACTTTGCTTTATTCGGCACCGACCTAGTATTCGATTTATCCCATCAATTTTCTTAGACGTAAATTATTTCTTTAAACATAGAATAGGAAAATCGAACTAGACGGAAAATCCCAAAGATATTTTAAGCAAACATTGTTTCATTATTTTAATCGTGTCGAGCCTAATACATTACAAAAAGATCAGTAACCAACCTGTTTTTCGTTTATCATACCTCTACGTCCCCGATGTTTAAGAAATAATGGAAAAAAAGACACTAAACAACTGCATCTTTAGCGTGAAACAACATGCATTGTGTCGTATGACGTATTAATAATGACGTCACGAGTACGCGCACTTAATATTTGTAAATATTGTTTATTTGCTTTTTGAGTTGCATTATGTGTAAAAACTATATTACATCTTGGTATCAAATTGTTTGTTTTGTTGAATCTGATTCGATTTTACTAAAAATGATTACTTTATAGTTGATTCCGAGTAATATGAACATTCTTCGCCGCGCGTGACAGCTATATTTCAGCACTGCTGAAATAAAGGTAAATTTATTTCACAGTGGTTTATTTGGACAATGCACGTCTGATGATGGGATAAAACACAGTATTAACATAGGAAAGACAGTGTTGTTACATATACTTGTACTTTTTATGTATTGCGTATGCCAAAAGGATGTTCAAAACTATTTATAATAAAAAGAAAAAGATGGAACAATTCACAATACAGTGTTCAAACGTTCTTTGGACATAACGGAAAACAAAAAATACATTTTAAGATTAACGATCTCATTATTATGCCGTTTAGTTAACGAATATTCACATTTATTAATGTATCAACGTAAATAAATTGCAACAAATATGTTTTATGGTATGCTATTCTACTGTATTGAATGTATTAACATATGTTTCATTAACAAAGCGATTTAACTCTCTGCTAAACTGTTTTCATTAATGGACAATTAATTATTTATTATAATAAGCTGAATATTCTCTTCCACATTGAAAGGCAATGTGAATATGTATGAACGGTATTTATTGCATTGTGTACATAAGTATCCGATTTGAGTAAAGTAAGTCAAGTTGTATTCACGAGTGTAATGGTACGAGTGTTACAAAATTGTCATTTATATTATGGGGCTAGTTTAGTTTTTGTCAATTTTATGGGACTTTACCACTTCTTACCCATTTAAATGTTATGATACTTATTCAAGGGACTTCATTATTATGTATTTACACACTGTGTCCGCTAATGATGTATCTATTATGTGATATATACAGTTTTGTTATCTATTTTTTTTTCTGTAGTTTCGTTTGTTATATATGTGTAGTGGTTTGTTTTTTATTTGCTCTATTTACAGTTTTGCATATGCATATTGTTACTACCATAGTGGAGAATTTTCACTCTGAAAACATGTTACTGCATAGGAATACCGTACTTCTGGGAAATCGGTTCTATTTATAGACTCACACCATGCACATCCGGAACTCGTACGAAATAGAATGTACTCATGTGCGTCCTTTAAAAAATGTGCTTGTTGTTAATTTTGACGAAATGACATGAATTTACTAAATAGAACGTACAATTTCAAGTCAAATTCAAGTCAAGTATATGATGATCGAGAAGTTTCGGCGTACTTTATCGCACTCATTATTTTTTGTATACATCACATCAACTCAACACACCGTAACAAACACAAATGCGATTCAATATCCTTAATCAATCTTTACATAACCGGCTATGTGTTTATCTAAAAGTTTACTGATTTATTCTTTGCAGGTGTGCGCAGTTTGTGTTAGCATTTTTATGCGCATCAAAAGACCTTCTCATTTTGAATGGTTACTCGTCTCTTCCATATTTTAAAACTATATGAATCAAATGTAAATGTATCATATGTTTTATACCACATGCACACACAATGAATTTCCAGTAAAGTTAATAAGCTAGCAAAATGCAATTTCTTATACCCTGCGGATTATGGAAGGATTACATCCTCCCTTGTTATCTGCATAAACGTACTCACAACCGGAAATTTAACAACTCACAATCATTATGTAAATCAAATTAATTATCAGCTGTTGTTATTTCAATAGAACGTTTTGATAGATCTGACGAATACATCCACAAATTAGAATGGGTCTAAATAACTTTTGCTAGAAAGCAAAACACGTTTTTCTTATTATAAAGGGGCGATACGAGTTTTGCCCATATCAACGCTTATTCACAGTCCATAGATTATCAAGAAAATAGAAGTATCAATGCGACTACTTGTGTTCCTTATATTCTTGAATTGATGATTTTTTCATTAACTTCCATAAGTATGCAACAAATGTTCTGCATTCGTGTCATACTTTTGTGATTTTCTGGTACTATTTATTATTATTTTCAGTTTGGGATTTATAAAATGTTTGAACGCAAGACGAGGTATATTCTGCCAACGGACCGTTACACAATTACGAATTTTGCACCTAATGCTATATGGATACATTTGCGTTTCATATTTCAAAAAAGAAACAAACAATCACCAATACAGGCGTTGATGTATAAATATACCTAATTAAAATAATATGTTGACTATGGGTGTTAATTGTATATGATTGTTTTCTTCACATATAGCATTATAATATATAGTAACAGATAATGCTAATTTACTAACAATAACATTAACAGATTTTAAAATGCCTAAACTGATGATTGACTGGAATCATCAAAATGATAATGTTTAAAACATTCAACAATTTACAGATTTTGTTTTCACAGAAATACTTGACATTGACATGATAAATTTTCGACAGCACTGGAAATGATTTATATTCAATTATTTTCGGAACGGATTTCTCAAGATAACAATTACATTGGCATTTCAATGTAACGAGTTATAAAAAGGAACTTTAGTGTAAAGGTAATTCAAATTGTATTTTACAGCCTGCATGATGGTAGAAGAATATCGATTAAGATGCCAAAGATAGACACATGTGCTTTATTGTTTAGAAGTCAATAAGTATTATGTAATTTCAATATAGGAACAAGTACTTTTTTTAGATGCGTTTGTAGTTTGGGTACTACACGTACATGTAGCAGACGTGTTTTCAAAACGTACACATGTAAGGCGTCTGTTTTAATTTAAAATGCACACTATAAATAATAAGTCTATACATACGAAAAACTTTGAAACCGGAAATTATTATAAACAATATTTATTTATATCTGTTAAAGTCTCACTCAGGAAGGTGCCTATGAAATTGGAGTCGCGATTCCCTTATTTCGCCTGGTAATCAAAAACTAGATTTGATATAAAGCGACTTTCACATGAACAACATTGCTCTCCAGCTAAAACTTTAAGAGAATAATCTAACCAGCAGAGCCCAGCCCTATATGTATAGGACACTCCTGATGGCTAATAACAACATTTCACTTAACAAAAACAAATGCCAAATCAAAATGCCCATTATTTAAATTGCGTTCAAATAATACATTCACAGCATTGGTGATTTATCAGGTACAATGGACGCCGGTTTGTGTATACAAATGAAATAAATGAACATGCACTGAGGTTATTGCGATATCAATGACGTATGTAACAGAAGACATGACTTTTAAATACTGAGGCATAGTACTAAGCTTAGTGGGGATTTTAATTTTATGTGAAGGCGTTTATATGACGAAATTCAACATTGACTGGCTATTATATATAATAAATTATTCTTAATACGTCATAATATCCGTGTATTTACCGTACGTGTAATATTAAACTAGTTTATGAACGTGCGGCGTATCGTTTTAAAACCAGTATTGATAATTGTTGTCCCATTGGTTAAACGTGTTAAAGGGTCGTATTCAGAGATGATCGTATTCTTATGTCAATTTACCTATACATTTATGTATACAATTACAGCAAATCTAAAATAATGACTAGACAAAAACAAATAATGATCCGTAGAAAGTGTGTATGTATTAATTCGTCTGTCATTTCTGTTAATCACTTACCAGTTGACAAGTTAAATACCGTCTACATTAACAAGCATACTTTGTCTACATCACTCGTGAAATGGATATCTGCCTAAATTATTCTGACATAACTGTGACTATACTAAACGTTCGATAGTTCTTCAACTATGCTATACAATTTTGAAATGCATCAACATCAAGTTTGCATTTTAAACGAATTTTATGAGTTGACATTCGATCTGGGATTATATACATTTTCAGCCCATACCATTTACAATCGGATCGCTTTTTTAATCAACGCTCCATTCTAAAACAAGTATACTAGACCCTTTGTTCCATTTATTCTTTGTATCACTTATCAAAAGAACTGTCCGTAATGATTTAACACGACAATGGAACAAAACATATTTATACAACATGTGTAATGTCCGTTGGGAAAGCAATCACTTCAACTGTTTTAAAATATGTCATTTTCATTCAACTATTGAAAGCTTTATTAGTATCCGTTTACTTAAACGCACAGGAACTAATTGCGCATGCATTGTAGGATGTTAATATACACTGTTTACGACATAAAGCAAGAATTAGTATTTTGCTTTGAAACACGCTTTTGTAGTGCCTTTTGTTCTTGTCACATGGCATTTTGTAAGCCAGGTAAATATAAAACGGAACGGTTCGCTCTTTGCATCGATTGCAACGATACCTGTTCATGGCCTAAAACGTCTTTAATGTCCAATGCAAATCTACACGAAGATTATATATACGTATGCAATTCATTGCTGACAGAAACTTAGAGTTTCAAGTTTCAATATTATCGAGTATTTCTGCCATAAACATATAACATAAGACACCTTTTTGTCATTTGAATTTGTGTTTGCTAAAACATTGATATCATTTTCCGTAACACTAAGATTGTTGGTTTGTAGTATGTATTTTTGTTGTTGTTGTACCGTTTTAATTTTGTCAGTTATATCAAACCAACATCATATCAATCATCAATATTTTGATTTTCGTACAAGGCAACAGTATCAATAGCCGTTGATTCAAAACCTCGTCTGGAACACACAAGCTTAATGTTCAAATTATATCGTTCTAAGTGTTGTATTAATTTAATTGTATTTAAACGTTATTTATGCTGTTTTCAACTACAATTTTTTATTTGATTTGCAATTATTAACAAGTGCAGTGCTAAAACTCATGCTGGAAAGTTTGAGGTTTGGCTTGCCATCAGACCGGTTTAAACCCCCACATTTGCATTGAAAATTGCGCGCGATCTCGTTTTTGTTTTAGTGTGTATAGTATAGGGATTTACTACCGTAGAAAATAAACCCGGCCGTCTCTTCTCCAAACTAGGGTACTAGTATGCTAACAATACGAAGAAAAGGGTCAATCAAAATTTTCTTGGTCATTTTCGAAAATGTTATATGTTTTTAACTAATATTCAACCCAACTATCAGAACCTCTTCAAAACAACTAATTCTATATATATGTGTATGTGTCAGTGAATGCGCATGGCGCCCTATGTCAAATTGTATATGATTGTCTTCTATATAATAGCACCCTTTCACTTCAATGCCAGTATTCATATTGACTTTAAAATCCGATATAAAGCGTATCTTTGATTCAATATTTCTTCATAGCCCGTCTTCTTAACATGTATGTGTGTATGATTGATCAGTGATGTATTGTGTTATTTAATCATTAAGCAAGCAGTATAACTGAGAAAATAATATAGAAGATAAGCAATGACTAAATCTAGAACTATTTTTTTCAGTATAAATTATTTAATCGAACTTATCTATGTGCTAAATAGAAAGTTTATTTTTCTGGTAGCTCAGTATAACATTTGCCAACCTTTTGCTATTATAAAAGGTTTACGCATAAATCTCGTTGCCACTCTTAATATGTGATCGTTTCCGGTAGACTAAACATTTACTTCCGCGCACGGTCTAGTCAAGTACCGTAGACTACAAAGGCAGCACGTCGTGTCCTGTCAACATTGTTCACATCAGCAAAGACATGTTGTATACCATGAACAGAAGAGCAATTTGGATGGCAGAGCAAACGGTCGAAATTTGTGATGTGACACTTGTGTATCACCTGCGCCTCGGTTCGAGCCCGTGTTCGAATATAAAGCTGCTGTTTTTGATCAAATTGTCCTTTCAAACAAAACAAGCAAAACATGGACCAATATTGTGCAGGTGCAGCATGAGAATAACAAACCCCTTTTCAGCGATTTCAGAGAGTCGTGGATAAATGATTGCAATGCACCTATGTTATAATCTTAAACAATCATATGAGCAATATTTGTTCATATCTTGACAAATAAGAATAGCAAAAACGTTACGTTTGAAGTTGTTTTAGTTAATATGTAAATATTACGTTATATGTCATATATTATTTGAATTACATAAATGCTATATTTTGTATGTTATCAACAGTTTTATCTATGATGTTCCTTAGGATTACCTTAAATGCTGTTTGGTATATTTATTGGGCTTCATGTCCATACCGTATCTGAATCAATTTCGTTACAATTAATCAGGAAGAAAACCGACTTATTTTGAACATGACGGTAGCCTTTACAAACGTACATGTTTTGTGTTAATTGCTGCTTGATATGTAACCAAACGTCCACTTAAATAAGCATCGATCTCTCTGGAAACATTTACTTAATGATCAGCAGGCAATCGATGCAATTGTTTAATTAATGATATGAAATTCATAATAAGAAACTAAGAAAAACGCATTCAGCATTTGCATAATTGCCGTTGTTGCCATGTGAGCACAATGCAATAACGTTATTCTATTTGTATTTTGCAAACAAATTTCCTTCCAAATGCTCAGACCATCTCGTGCATGCGTCAGGATCATTTAACGCTAAACAGATAAATATACCGAGTTCGATAAAACAAGTCAGTAAATAACACGTCATGTAATTGTCGGGACAGAAATATACTCAAGATCAATATAAGCAAAACAATATCAAACTCCCACTGCGTCAGCAAATGCTAACACTAAGTCGCAGTCATAAATTAAATATCATAAACGCTGAACCTAACACAAAGGTTCAAATGTTAGATAATGCTCAATTAACAAAGGTTAAACAAGAAACGGTAATTAATGTCTTACATTAAGTGGTGAACTCCGTTCTGTAGCTGTTAATGACCATAATAGTGTGTATTAGTTTCGAAAATTATTATTGCTTTAGAATCGTCAAAAAGTCAAGTATTTAATGTTGCTGTAGCTTATTATTGTATTTGAATCGTGAACCATTCTTATTCGAACTGCAGCAAGACTGTGCACATCGTCGTTAATTCTCTGCAATATAGCGCAAACAGATCTACGAAACAACGAAATGGAGATTCATTATCGCTTTTATTAACACATTTTTACATTCTTTCTCAGTAGACATACACACTAATAACTATTGCTCATTGACATAAAGGTGTGTATATTCAGTTTGCAATATGCTTACTTATTAGATGAACGGCAAAAAAGGCTGCAAAGATGTGACCAACGTATCATGAATTCGATTTCGACTAAGGCAAAATACTCATTTCCGACCGACTATAATTGGTATTTTTACTATTAAAATAGCACAGTTTGTAGTATGTGTAATGCTTAACAAGATCATGCATTCCTTGCATAACACATATGACCGAAATAGACCTGTGCTCCAAAATTGTATTTGTATAAACACCTTATCATACAGCAAGTTGTATTGTTTATATTGGTTTATGCTATTTTCTAGCATTCCCTTTCTCCCTTTTGTGCAAGGACTGTGTGATACTTTATATTGTATTCTTATGACTTAACGAACATTGTTCTTTCTACGACTGAACGACAACATTAAATGATGGTTTTAGCTTTTGCGATCTTATACGTGTTCATATTGACATGCATTACACAACAGATACAACTCTTGTTTCATGCTGTGTAAAGATCCGTGTTGCAATAGACCCGTTTTGCAATAAATTTATTGCAAAACGGGTTGGAGTGTCTTATTGCAATTTGATTTTTTTATACAACAACCCGTTTTGCAATAAACCCGTTTTGCAATAAAACGGGTCTATTGCAAAACGGGTTGTTACAATGCTGTTATGTTTCTAGAGTTTGATTATATCTTAATATTTAACCATAATAACATAATATATGCAATTATCTTCGTATTACAAGTATTTTAATGTCCGTTTTACTGACCTTGTTACCTGTATGACCTATATGTAGTAGATGTGTACCATATAGTATTAATACATTAAATACCTGCATGGCTGTATTCTATACACATAGCATTGTTATCACTGTTGCTTTTAAATTTTATAATCAACACATGTACTTAAACCGACCAACACCGAGACGAACATTCGGATAATGCGTTTTAAGTGAACTTTAAATGAATCAAACATAAACAATGCCTTCGTTTATTTCATAATGTATGCCATATATAGGAGTTATCTGAGGATTGTGAGTGACTTGCTATGTCGTTCGAAAACCCACTCGATTGCCTTTCTAAGTCTTTCTTACCAACAACCAGTAGTCGACCAATTGTAGAATGAAAAGTAAATGGATTTTTTTACAATCGCGTTACTTTCTTAGTGTGTCTTTCGCCGTGTAACTGACATGCTTAATTATTATTTGAGTGATTTGCTTAGTCGTGCTAACCCCTATTCAAGTGACTTGCTAAGTAGTCTTCAAGTGACTTGCTAAGTCGGTTTTACCCCAAATCGAATTACTTGCTGTGCAAATCATATGTACTTGCTAAGTCGTTCTTAGTACCAATCGAGTGACGTGCTAAGTCGTTCTTACCACCAAAAAGAGTGATCTGTATTTTTAATTGAACAGAAAGGTTGCTAGCGTATGACTTATTACCCGCAAAACATAATAACAATGATAACTTTAACTCAACATTTGAATAGCCATTTGAATAGCCATTCTCGTCATTATTGACATAACAGTATACGTTTTGTTTCCCATGGGCTTAAGCATTTATTTTGTTTTCCAGTATCAGTTATAAGTCATTAGCATGCTATACCTTCGGACTTTGCATACTTACGGTTTATAAAGCTTCCCTCTAATACCATTGACACATAATATTTTCTTCTCAAATTAAAAGTCAATTTTAACACTTTTGGAAATTTTTATAACATTTAAGATAATTGTTTGAGATGCGGAATTAAACTATTTGCAACAATTAAGCTACGCCTTATGCCATAAATCCCCAGGTAAATCTTCAAATAACGCACCTTTTTCTCAAAGTTGGACTGACTTACCTCCCTTGCTGTGACGTCAGAGCTGTACATCCGCTATTTTTTAACAGCGTTATTTATGCCAAGACGATCAACTGTATTGCTATTACATCAACACTTTTATGTTAAATTATGGACGTTTTGACGAATCTTATCATAATGAAGATGAACTGCATGACATTAGACCGAGTATGTACTGTACACGCCATTTTATCGATTTAAAAACAATCTCAATTAGACCTGACTCCTTTTCCCAAAATGGCTGGAAAAAGCCTTGAAGTGTTCGTTTTTAGATTTTTCATCATCTATGTAAATTATTGTATTCTTTCTTTGTAAATAAATGCAAGTGAAAGAAATCGTATTATTGTAACACATAATTTAACTTATAACAATAATTCTAATCATTTTAACCCATCGATGTAATTACATCGATGCTCTAATTGTTCATCGCCCATGTTTGGTCTAGTTCGTAATCTTTTCCACTTATGCATGGTGCAAATGTAAAGTTCAATAAAAATTTAAAAGACAGAAAACACACTACTGTATTTTTCGGGGGTAAAAGACGCGACTTTTTTCCGAAGCGTTATTTATGGACGAAAATGAAAAACATAGCATCCTAATTTTTGCAAAAAAATGCGCGTGTGATAATCATTAGCGGTAATTTGATTGCCTCTGAATAACCCCCATGTCACTATCAATCGATCATTTAATTGGTTTAGTCCTGTGTTATGGCATTGTTATATATACCACACTAATGTGTACTCCTCCACGATACAATCGTGGTCAGTTACTGATGATAGCAACCGGGTGTAACCCTCCTTGAAATCGTGCTTTTCATGCATTATATTATCAAAATATTGTTTCGACACGGACTGCTTTTAACCAATTAATATTTAATCCATTACAAATATATTACAAAAATAAATGTTTTGTTGAATTCCCCAATAAGAACACCAATTTGTAATCAGAAACGCATTTCTGATTGTTTTATGTTAGCGCGACGTTTACAAATTATAGCGTCAAATATACAGTCGGGATTGTTAGCAGATATAAACGGAATATGTCTTCTTTTCCAAATTTCAACATGTAGTTCACACCCATGCACATGCCAGTTTTGTTGTCTTTATAGACGCCGATGATAAAAGGAAACCGTGCTCGCACCTAGCTGTAGGCTCCCGCACCTGGATTAGTAATAATTTAATGTTGTTTATGTTTTTCTTAGTTTGTAGCCACGACAAACCCATAATTGATTTTAATAATTGCATCATATATGTCTACATGTCGAATTTTAAATTGAAACATAAGGCTGCGACCATTTTGATTTGTCGGCATTTTGTTTCATTTCAGACTCCATGCAGTTCTCAGATCATGATCTCTGTGATTTATTACTCTAACTTGTTAGTTTCTGACCTAGCGTGCTACTGAAAATAGCTATCGGGATTGTGTTTTATGGCCCAAAAGAGCACACAGTGGCTTCGACCCGTGTTTTTGATCCCTTAATGTAAGATAAGCACGTGCAGTATTAAATATTATGTTGGTCAGTACAAACGTTCTACCGAAAACTGCAGACCGCGTCTTTGTTTTATTGCCCAATCAAGCCCTAAACATCCAATATCCTGTGTATTACGACACGCAAACTTTAGATCAGCACGTGCCGTCTGTCAAAACAATGATTTTTATACATCAGTAAACATATCGAAGTAGCTCACACAGTGAATTCCCGTATATGATCTCGGAAACGAGACTTGCTTAAAACATTTAAAATAACGATATTTATTGTCAAAATAATATCTGAAAACAAATGACAACCATCCAATATACACCATACACAGACGACACAAAGTATAAATAATTTTGACAATTTAAATACAAACAAATGTTTAAATACAGAAACAACTTGTACATGTTATGATATCTAAATATAAATTAAGTTGTTTATTGCTCGTTGCAAAAGAATATGAATTGTACACGATGATTTTGTTTGTGCAATCAGTATACAGTATGCAATTGAATGTAATTGTTCAATAGTGAACGAACTAAAAGATTGTTACGATAACGATACAGCGTGTTCGATTTTTATTTTATTCAAAGGAATTGTCAATGGCAAATAATTCGCGAGATACCCAGGTACTTGAGTTGAAATTCACTACGAAACTTTTAATCGAAATTTCATCAAATGTTTAAAAAGAAACATATGCCGAAATTCGTTTGATACTTTAGCAAAAATGGAGAAAGTTTGTGTTTATGAATATGAGCACCGTTTCGTCAATATTTACCAGAATTAATGTTAAAAATGGAAATCGGCCATATACGGAATTATCATAGTTTTGACAGATGACATCCGATGGTAATTGTATGAAGTATGCAGAGAAGCTGGCGAAATGTTAACACAATCGCGCAGAAGTAAATATATTGATCAGCGTATTATCTGTATCTGTTTCTAATGTTCGTTAATTTTAAAATTATTCAGCATTTGCTATAGTATACAATAAATATTTGTAAATATTTTACTCGGGTAATCGCCGCGTGTAAAGACGCGGCGTGATTCTGCGGATCGATGCCGAGGCAGAAACAGACGCGGCTGTGTTTTGGAGAAAACAGTTTGTGTTTGGAAGCATGGCTAGCACGACCGATTTTAGTGCACCAAATCTTTTTCAGTGTTTTGTCATTCGGAAACTGGACAAAAATCTCATTAACTTTTCCAGAACGTGATTTACAGGCAAAGGCCGAACAGATAACCATTTTCCATATCAATAAAAACAGAAAAATAAAACCCGAATTCTGAACTATCGCATATCTTCTAAGCGGACGCGAAAATGCTTGTACAGCTGTGACGTCACAAAACTGGGAAGAACAGGGGAGATAAGCGAATCAACGCTTTGCGAGTTACGATCATGAAAGTCAACAAAATCATCCTTTTCAGGTTAAACACAACACGCAAACGTTATTTTCCCTATAATTTACTCATATTTCAAAGTAAATAGCGTTAACTATAGTGACTTTTGATTTTGTTTGAAATTGACCTTTAACATGTTTATTGAGATTCTTCTTTATTGCATAGATACTTTTATTTGATTTATTGTCTACATTCATAGTCATTTGTTGGAAAAACTTTAAAAACACAAGCAAATCGTGTAAAGCAACTTGTTAAAGATACAATTGTTAGTTTAATCGTCGTTTACGAATAAAACACATACAAACATGTGTATTCGCGGAACACTGTTAATTGAGATGCTGGCTAAACACAATTTGCAAAAAAACAGCCTCAATTCGCTATCAGTTAATGGAATGTGTCTCAATGTGGTAACCTAATTTTGTATGCAAAACAACATCCGTTATATAGCTCAGGAATTCGGTTATCGTTTTCCAGGTCTCAGACGAATTTTGTTTTTGGAAAACCATGCAGAAGGAATAATTAAAAAAACAGGTTAATTAATTGCTCAAACGATCATACCGGGACTGCTTATTTTTTCCATGACATGAATTGTGCATTGTATGATGAATATACAATCAAAATGTCTATAAAACACAGTTTGCAATAAACATATATGATAAACAATGCTCCTGGATCATATAAACATGCTTAAAACCTGTGTTCGTAATTTCCAAGACTGACACCAATTCTCAGGACTGATGACTGATCGTCTGCATAATCTCTAATGGATGTGGTTCTGTCCCAATATTGTTATTATAAACGTGTGTGTGTTTCAGTTACTGAGACCATATAATACATAATTCATTTCTTAAAATAAATGTCAATAGCGGTTCTGATAATAAAATACCACACTGTGTTTTAATTTAAAAAAATTACTCACACGAATTTAAAATATTAAATTTGTTTGCTTAAATTGGATCACTCACATATGCACATGTATGCTTTTATGACAGAAAGACTTGTAAACTGGAAAAAAGTCATCTTTTTTGTTGAAATAATCGCTGACACCCAAAGACGAAAACGGCAATGATTTGCGTCTTTCGCACAATCGGCGCGTAAATAGATACAACGACGTCGAACACTTAACCAACTGTTTGAACAAAATGTCAGAAAAAAATTGATTTGATTTGTATGGGCCATAATTTGGATTTTTTCATGTAATTGACATTTTGATTTCGCTGCACAATTGCACTTGAATCATTAAAGAAGAAAGTGTTTTATTGAAACTAATGCCAAACTGTTATCATGGTTGAGCGTATTTTCTAAACATCATAACACGAGCTATACAATTACTTAATGTCAATTTACTACAAGAGAATAGTAAATGTTGTAATATTTGGCGTCGTCAACAAGTTGCTTTCAATGGTTTGTTAACTGTACATGTGCAGTCCAATATACGTATTTAAAACAACTCTCTTCGGGGAAAATGAGGTACTCAAACTTAATTTAACATCATATAAGGTTGTAAGTATTGTCCAATTTTGTATTTATGTTTAGTTTGAACTATAGTGTTTATCTTAAAATTGGTATTGTAGGTTATAGCGAATACAGGTATTCTTATTAGTGTATCCAAACAAGCACTGGATTTGATGGGCGAAACTACAACAAAATGTGTGCGATGTGTTTTTCTGTGCAATAACGAGAATGTATTTACCATATGCCCGGCTATTAACACAACATATGAATATAAACGATATTACTTGGTAACGGAACTCCATATCTTCTTATATTGTCAAATAAACACAAAAAATACAGCAATATCGGAACTTATAAGGGTGGTATATTTGCCAATTACTTTAAGCATGTATTTAAGACATACACGACTAGAAATTCTGTTAACGACATATTTGATGTTTAATTAATAATTTGATAAATATATAATACGGTGTAAAATGTTATCCTTATCGTGTTACTATAGGATTTAAAATGGGTTATACCTGTGTAAAATACACGCAAAGAACAATTCACATCTGCATACATACTTTCTATTTTAATTAGTTTTAATACCGATTAGATCTGTTAGTTCAACTACTTAGAAATAAAAAAGTAACCAAACAAAATGTATTTATAAATGCACGTTGCAATCCAGGACCATGGTATGAACAATTTTACATAATTATATTATAAAACATAGGTATATAAAATGACACTCAAAAGAGCGTGTTTCAACTCAGTTTTCCGTAAATTGTACAGATTATTTCATTTAAGAAATAAATAAAATAGATCGAGAGTATCGAAATGAATATACACCGTAAGAACTAATCGATTTTGTAAATAAGTATATTTGTCTTATATTTTGTTATTGGAAATCAATTGCACCTTCGAAAAATGCAAGATATGCTTTTTTGTTTTCAATTTCTTACATTTAAATAATTCCGGTCTTAGGCATAAAACATGAATATAAACCGTGAATATATATTACAAATAATAAAACACATGTTTTAAAAAAATCTTATCAAATTGAATATGTCTATCAGGATTGCCACATTCGACCCATTTAAAATAAAACAGCTTTTATTAAATGTATCTATGTTAGTTAAGCGCATGAAAATAAAATGTATTAATTTGCAGACAATATCAAATGTGTATCGTTCTGCGAAATCAATTTGGCATTAAATACGATTTTACATTGTTGGCAAAATTTGCAAAAAAATTATAATAACAACACATTTAATAACACAGCAAACATAGATTGTACATGCATACACTTTAACACTACGGTCAGATGTAGTTGCTGCCATTCAGACGCACAGTAATAATGCTATAAATTATTAAATCTACAAATATTTTATTTAAAACTATTAAAACGCAGTTAAGTGTCGTATGTGTCGAGTACAATTCTACCTCTGATATGAATTGCACAGGTTAGTCCCCGTTTCAAAGACTCCTAAAGTGCTTTATCGCCATCCAATTGTATCTTTATAAACATTCCAAAAAAGTATTAAATATTTAAGAACTGTTTGTAGAATTACACTATGTAAATGACTGCGTTCACTGTTTTCCTTTGAAACACTTTTGTATGTCTTGTCAGAAAGTAATGCGCTTGTAAATAAAAACTTTTGTTAAGAAAAGTCATTATTAAAATTGAAAAACTCACCAATCAAATAAACAACAACCATGTTAAATGCTATTGAATGATTCATTGCGATTAAAGACTCTTGCGCAGCATACACTGTATGATATTGTTCACAAGTTATTAGAAGCGCTATTGTTGTGAAATATCTGAAACAGCACACTAATATGTGTGAAACAAGTTATGCTTAAGACATCCAATATGCTCAAACACTCACACGGTTGCCTACTCGAACAACAAAATACACAGAGTCGTTTCAATATTAAAATATAACAAAACAAATTAAGGAACTTCACGATAAGAAATATCAACAATCGTAATTATTGAATATAAATTATGTGTCTAGTAGTGAGGCTCAAACATATATTATATCAGGCAAGCGTTTACCCGACTTTTGATACAATCGATACCTATTCATCAGTAAC
Source organism: Dreissena polymorpha (assembly GCF_020536995.1). Taxonomy (NCBI): domain Eukaryota; kingdom Metazoa; phylum Mollusca; class Bivalvia; order Myida; family Dreissenidae; genus Dreissena; species Dreissena polymorpha. The sequence continues at coordinate 12,461,376 of NC_068364.1, read as the reverse complement.
ATGTATTCGGACACAGAAGTATTTACATAATACACCAAACGGTAAATATAAAGCCTGACCCGTGTCAATCTTGGTATTTGTTTCTGTGTATTTCTTTTGACCTTGCAGTCAAGGATAACCCATGAAAGTTCAAGCACTTATTTCCAATGGGGTCCTTTGGTTTTGCTGAAGAGACAGCAAGCAGAAGAGGCAGTATTGCAATACAAGGAATCCGGGTGCGATACCCTAGCTCTTTGCGAAAATATCCCTTGGTTCATTTACGTGCTCAGTGTATAGCACCGATACACGCGAGAATTTACTTGGATTCATACCAGTATATCTCTAGTTTGGTGGGAAATACTTGAAGCATTTCTGAAATTTCCAGTGCCACGTCCGGAAATTGAATTGAGGACCTCTGGAATGGTAGACGAGAGTGTTACCACTCGACCACCCCACCACCTTTCTGTATCGGTAGGTGCTCATTTGAAGAACACAATTTATATGAGCGTTTCGGTATTATGGGAAACGGGTAGACCATTTAATTAAATTTATAACGAACCAATATATTCCAGATTTACAGTGGCAAGTTTCTTTTATCATGTTCTTTATATTTTGCTTTCTTATGTTAATGTTGTGTGAATTCATCCTGAAAATATCAGTCAATGTCATAGCGGGCTATGATTAAACAATGCAAAAACGTCCTTAAAATGTAATATATAATGTTTTGGCAATTATAATATATACACACATATATATATATATATATATATATATATATATATATATATATATATATATATATATATATATATATATATATATATATATATATATATATATATATATATTATTTATATTATATTAATGTTATTAATGTTATATTTGATGTTTTAGAGCGTTTATAAAATATATTAATAATATATATTCAAAAATCAATTGTGGGATTAGAATTATTGCATAAGGTTATGTTTCATTTAACCATTGAATGATAGAAGCAATTAAATTTCTTATTATATGTTTGCAGCTGTTAATTGTTGAGTTTATTAAGCATTTGTATTACTTCATTCGCACCGAAAAGAACGCATACTTAAACAATATACACTATGTTTTTGAGCATGCAAATAGTAAACTAAGAACGAACGAGGAAGATTTTGCATGCGCTGCTTCGTAAAACTGTAAATGGAGTCGACAAAATGGCAAACACGTTTTGTAATACACGTAAAATCGTCGTTATATTTGAAAAAGAGCGCATGGAATTCATATTCCCTCGTCCATTATCAAATTCAATCAAGTTTATTGTTAATGTAACATTCGTGTCTGTTTCCACGTAACAAGCCTTCACAATCAAAAATCATGTATGGCTGATGTAATACAAAATAATAATAATAAGTATCACGCATATTTTAGTATGTCAATAATTGCATAAATGCTAAATTCAAACATGCAAATGCTGTAAAAACTTGTACAAAAGACGACTCTCAAATTACCTGCAGAGAGTCTAGCAATAAGAATTCACGTAACCTTTCGAAAAAAAAAGTAAATAAACAATACCAATGTTAAATACAAATTTACTAAGACGACAGTGTTAAGATCTCTAAATGTCGTCAACACAAAAAATCCGCTTTTTATGTTGGGGTGAATAAAGATAAAGCTTATATATAAAAAGTGTACTACAACCGATAGTAATTTTATCTTTTTCTAGAGAATGAATAAACAAAAGTCTAATAAGATAAAATTACATAGCGCACTTTCTAATATTCAATAGAAATAACATACTAAACATTTTGATTAGTTGGTATGTACTAATATATATCACGGAACCGGTACAGTTATAACTCTAAACTAATTTCTATCTTAGGCAAAGATTATAACCCAGGTCTTTTCAGTTGTGAAATGTTTAATATATGTCTCTATCTTCGAAATCGAGGTCGATATCGAGGGAAAGATATAACCACACATACGGTTTATGTTTGTAGGAATTGTATGTGTTGTTCTTATTTGCATCATTTTTTCAAGTATGACATTATTTATGGAACATACCGCATACTTTTTTTATAATATATTTTTGTAGGGTTTTATTAACATACGAGACACTTTATTATTGGTATTGGTGGTTTTCTTTCATGACTAGGAACAATATTGCTAAATACATGATATTAAAAGAGTATTACTTATGTCAGGCTATACGTAAGATTTTCATGAAATGTGTTACATTCTTTAAGCCAAGACAAAAAGTGAACTATATGTTCGTGTAATAGTGTTTCAATTAAGATTTTTCTAATAGTATTTTTTTTTAGAATTTTCGAAATATTGTATTGCCGTATGGCAAGAATAAATCGATAATTAATCTGAAACTCTCATGACTATGTTAACGACGTTCGAATGTTTTGATTTATTTACATAAACTTGTGAAATAAACATAACAATAGTTCGTTTATGTACAACAATTACAGCACATGTTAATTTGCAATATTAACATGTTCGATTTAATATGACCCGTGTCGGAAACCCAAATCTGTGTGTCCCAAGAAGGTTTTACTGCTTGACAAATTTTACCCACATCTACCGGATCTACATAAAATGATAGACTCATGCATGAAGATATGATTCGCTTTACACAAATGATGTAGTAGTATCTGCATCAGTACATTAATCAGAAGACATGACATGCACTCAGTACAAGGGAGACATCACATGATTTGTGGATGTGTCGGATATAAATACACAATTTGTCTTCACGTCTAAAGACTGATGGTTATTTCCTATTGACTATTTAAACTTGTTTTCTCTTTTGCAGTATTCTAGATAGCTAAATTCGTTGTCATCATGCATTATTTGTTTGGTGATGCTTATAAATGCAATGTTTACTTGACTCTCAATTATTGGCATTCTTCCAAAAAACATGTTTTTATTTAAAAAAATTACATCTGTAGAAATAGTTGAGGATAAGCGAAAACAGACAGAAAGTAAAATTATTTAGAACAATCACGTTTTAAATATATAAATAGAAAAATAATAACTAACAATCAAACGCCGTTACAATAACTACAATGACTGCTTTGGTTTGGTTAGATTGTGGCATCATATTTTGCAGATTCACGAATATGCCGATAACTATTTATAACATTTTATGAGTGTGCTTTTATAATAGGAAAACATATTGTGTGTGTGTGGATTAATAAGATATGAACGTAATTTGTATTGCCTGTGTGTAGAAGCATTCAATCATTTGGAAGAAACAATGTCCGTTTGGTTTTCATCAACACGCATTATCGATTGTGTAGGTGTTTAAAAAAGTCAAATAGTTTAAATGCATCATATGAAACTCAGGTGTATGTTCAATGAAAATAATTTTTTTATCAAAGTTGAGTTTGTTCAACACTAGTTCCGCATTACTTATACAATTAACATATTTGAGAGTAGAAAAAAACTATGATAATTTTGTTAAGACGCAGTTGAAACTATATAATTATAATTATATTACAAATGTTTGATTAGTTGTTATTTATAAAATTATTATATATATATATATATATATATATATATATATATATATATATATTTGGTATTTAGTTAATAATGCCCTAAATTATATCAATTTATCAATAATTAATTACTTGTTGTTAATTCATATTTACGGTTATACAACTGAAGAGGTGTTGTCATACTTGATGCTTTTATTAATACATAATTTTACTCGTCAATAATAACCTAATATGGCGGAAACAAGAAACAACACGCAATTATTGACTATAAAGGAGACATTTACAAAAACAAATAGCATAGTTAATTGAAGTTCCATAAACATTTACAATATGATATTTCGGATATCATGAAGTCGAACATGACGTTATAAAAGAACTGATTGAAAAGTTGGAAATAACTTGTAAAAAGACACACTGTCGTTTCGTATTACGTTAACATAACGAATCAGAAATTATCATCTGAACACATATAATAATTGGACAATTGTCTTACAATGAGAATATTTTACACAACAAAACCAGTACAAATGTTATTATTGTGCTCTAGGTCGAAACGATTCGTAATTTCTTTTGGTTTCCCGCTCCGTCATCTCTAGTTTCAATAGCATAAAACGCAATTTAAATTGTGTAGTAAATCTTAATAGTTGTTTATAGATTTAATTGTACCCGAATTTATTTAAATGTTTCGGATGTATCAAACGGAGAAATGTGATTGATATTCATAAAAGAACATATAAGAAGCTCACAACGTTGGTCCAGTTTACCACATGTTCTCTTGTCGACAGTTCTTGTGCCATTTTTATTCAATGTATGTCTTATAAATCGAAAAAGTAAATATGTGTATTTGATTCGTTTGGATTATTATGGAACATTTTAAACTAACAATACCTAATGTTGATTAATTTGACACATGAATTAAGCAACTCTACGATTTAATCAAGTTTGTCCCTCTACTATAATTTGTCTATTTTCCTCGGCATGTAAACACGCGATCTCGTAATTTAATGCTCCGATAATGCGATTACTCGTTTATACAAAGACATAATATGAAAGAGACTTTCCTTCCTACATTCCAAATAGATTGTAATCATCAAAATAGTTGGCTCATAATAAAAAAAATACGGGGAGGTGGCATGTGCCTGCGTGATCCCTGATAGCTTCAAACAAGATGTTGTAATCCGGATGTAAACAATTTAGGAAAAAACGTTTTATCATATGGACACTGACCCTTATTTTCCACCAATGACGGTTTCAGTAAAAAGGGACAGGTGGATATCGTGCGTATTTTTGAGGTTATTTTAATGTGCTGTAAGCTTTGTTTTATGCTCACAGATAAGCAGGATTTTCAGAAAGCTAAGACATCATGGGATAAGTATATTTAATTGACAGAATGTGGTGCAATACTTCATAAAATTGCCTCTTCCTATGTTTGATGGATCATATTTACATTCTCGCGGGGGAAAATACCACATTTGTTTAAGTTATATGATGACTAGAATGACAAACAATTATTTTTCCGCGGGCTCTATGTAAGTGTGTGCACGTTTGGCCAAAAGCTAGCGCGCATCAACTAGGTTTTGCAAAATGGTTAGACACACACAGTGATATCATAATTATATGCATAACATATGACATTATGCGATTAGCGCATGAACATCGGGAACATCTTGATAAGCAATTACAATACATATGTATCCGTAAGACTACCGAGGATCTCCGACGATTTATGTCAGTCTAAGTGTGCGTGTCAAACAAACCATGTATTGCTAGTACGTTTTTACATGGCACTGACTTAATGCACAATATATAACATAACGTTGACGGTTCGTTACTGGAAGCAATTTGAGTCAATTTTAATTTCCTCAATAAATAGACTGTTATGGCCTCTTGAATCTCGTACAATGCGAGCACAAACGAAACCGATTGCAAATAAACGAAACAGTATTTCAAAAGCTGATGAAAAAAGTGTGTAATTGTAGAACAGCTTACATATTAGTAATATGTAGAACAAGCATATGCATGTCCACTATTTAATTTAAATAACGAATTTGATAGTTGCATGTAACCAAACAAATTTCACTGCTACAAATATTTTCGACGCAATAGTAATGCCATGGACTTTTCTTGCTTTCTTATTTAGCCTAGCTATAAAAGTAGAAATTGACGAATAGGATCTTCTAACAGCTTGGAGCTAGTTTCATACGTTTATAGCTAATGTATAAATTAATAGTTGCACAGATATAAAAACAATTCACTTTCCAACTTAACATTGCCGGAAAAAAAGATTGATGAGAGAAGGCTGGCTAATATTATACACTAACCTGTATGAGTTAAAAGTAATGAAATGTTGTCCTGATAATAAACCAAAGAAAGCCAAAATCCATATTTCGCTATGGTAACGGATATATATATATATATATATATATATATATATATATATATATATATATATATATATATATATATATATCCGTTACCATAGCAAAATAGAACAGATAAGCACTAAATCACCCAGCTGTTTAATGATTTGTATATATGCATATTATGCGACCCACCAAGAAAAAAGCTCGTTCACATCAGTATTGATAAATCAACTGTAAGTTTGTATAAGTAATTCGATGTCATGATATATAGAGAAAACTTGGCTACTAGAAAACCACAGAGTAAAGGTTGTACATAAATAATCAAATGCCTAGGAGAGTAAAACCATAGTCATAGATAATACTGTTGTTTACAGATACAAGCCAAAAACCAGATGGCAGATGACTTAATTGCATATTTCACAGACAAACCAAATGCAATTAATAGCTCATAAACAGAGCCAAATAATTCAGAATATGTCATTTGCTTTATCGAGAAACGCATAGGACATAATCTCCTTGCTTGGCGTTTGGCTGACTCTACTATTGAACCCGTACATAAGGAGGGAGGGGTCTAGTTGTTGGTGGAAGGATAGATGAAGGTCACAATATACTAAAATATTTCATCAACACATAAAATGTAAAAGGAAAAACTTTTACAAAAGTCAAATTTTTGCGCGTAGAGACCCTCATAACCATACTTTTTCTCGAACAGCATTCCACGCCGAATTGATTTAAACAATCAAAAAGATAAGTAACCCGATATGTAAGAAATACACGAATTAAAGGTCACTAATTTATGGCCATCTATTAACCGGCTTCTCTCCAGTTGACGAGGGTTTTTCGCCATCTGTCAAAGTCTTATGTAATATCCTATTAAGTATACTGTAACCTGAAGTGTACCCTGACAATTGACTTTTGGTAAATTCGGTCAATATTTACGTAGGCCATACATTTGCACAGTGTTCTATCAATAAAGGTGATGTCAATTTGACTTGTCTTTGTTGATAATTTTAAGCAATTTTCATTCAGTAAACATAAAAGTCATATTACAGCATAATAAGCCTGAAAGATTACCTTCATGTAATAGTAATAATATCGTATTGCAAGCAGTTTTGTAAGTGAACGGAAGAAAATTATAAAATTATTATAACCTTCCAAATTGATTAAAATAAAATTTTCTGTCTTATTCACACTGAACATGTTTTGATAGCCAAGGTAATCGATTTGTAATGTTATCAAGTCATCTATATAGACTAAACAATGTGACCGGCGTTATGCGAAAATGGGTCATATGTAATATGCCGTCAGATCAGCTCGAGACAAACCAGCGCATCTGCTCAGTCTATTCAGGAGCAACCCTGTCCGCCAACGAGACCACGAAATCTTGCGAGACTTTACAGCGGACAGCATAGCTGACTGAGCGATGACACAGGCTGTTCGGGAGCTAGGCTGGCCGCGTATTAAATTCAGTCCATTATCGCATGACGCGGCTCATATGTAAATATTTAGAAGATCATATACAAACTTCAGAAATCAAAACATTAACAAAACTAATCACTATGTGTTAACATGGTATACTATTTACAAGTAACACGATTATTCAGCAGAAAGCAATATTAGTATAATTCATTTATATCCATTTCAGTTATTTTGCGAAATTCTTTTAAAAATGGGAATTTTGTGAAATTCCTTGTTTCACAGATTTAGTGTAACATATACATATTTGATCACTAGGATTCTTCATTAGCTCTGCTTGCGTAAATCATCGATGATTATATTGGCACAACTTAAGGTTCATGTAGAGGCTTCATTTTGAAAAATGTGGGACCCCTAGCATTGAGCTCAAATTTGACTAAAGGAAGAGTGCCACATTGAAAATGTATACATATATGCTTTAAAGGATGTTTTTCCTTCAAACTGCTACCAATTTTGTACATCAACGTATCATAACATCCACAAAATCAATCAAAATACAAAGCGATTTTAGCAATAAAATATACATTATTTTCAAAACTCTGGATAATGTTTATTCCACGTATATCGGCGGAATATTATATAACTAGTGATAACTATCGACATTGACGAGGGCAAGTTACGCTTAAATAGTAAAAAAAGTGTACATATCTATAAATATCAAAACTCGAACACATGTCATTTCATCACCATGGGGGCAGCCATTTTTAAATTAATAAAATAGAAAGAAACATGCTAAAAACTCACTCATCGCCTAATTGACATTCCAAACGGTTGACGATGACAATTGCATTGGATTGTAATCTTTCCGTTGATGTTTGCAAACTGCACGATCAGACCTCATAAACACTCAAAAGAATAACTATGTAAGAAGCATTTCACCAATGTTTACAATCGTTGTCGAATCACTGTACTTATATTATTGCGCATAAAATAGTACGCTTACAGACTGACAGAAAGATCGATACGTAACTCCGTTCAAATCATAACGGTAAACTATTCTATTGATAATATATAATAATACATCGCTTTAACAATCTAAAAGTAGAAATTATTCTTTTAAACGGAGTTTTTAATAACGAAAGTGAAAACAACGAAAGTTGGATGGATATTCTGTGAGATGAACTTCGGCTCCAGAAAAACAATACAAATAAACTAAAAAAGACGTGTGGGGGACAATTTTTAGCTGGAAAATATTTGAAATAGGGTAAGTGATGATATCTCTACGTGTTTAATTCTGTTATTTAGTGCGATCTTTTGCTGATAAATGTTAATAGTTGTTTTACTAGTTGCTACCCAACTGTCAAAATAAGTATGTGTTTTCTCAGGTATGTGTATACACATACCCGGTTTTCTCACCACTGCACGTGGTTTCGACCGATTTGTTTTTCACGTTTTTCTACGGAGCACAGCGATGGCCACGCTTTCAAAATGGGTAGAAGGAATCGAGATATAAAATCAATCGGTTTGCCAATTTCTTTATATTCCTTTACAATTGTATATGTCGTCTGCAATCTATTTCAATTTGAGATTGTTTAAAATTTGCAATTTGGTTGAGAGGTAAATAACAAAATTGTTAAGCCTTTGAAATAGAATTGTGACTCTTATTATCCACCATACCTGGATTTTTAAAAAGTAGTTACGTTTTAGTTATTTTTATAACTTTGTTTAGGAAATTTATCCAAAAAAGGCAGTTGAATAAAAACGCATTTGTTGTTTTATGACAATAATTTTCTGTGAAATGTTGCTAACTTGACCTTGTATATGTATATAGCTTTGTATTTATTCAACTTAAGGTAGTGCATATCCTTCCTAACTTTAGATTGAGATTTTGTAAATTAGTGTAAAAATGTATTGGTTTTAAACCAAAATATGAATAAAGCACATAAATATTGAATGTCAAAAATGTGTTTATGTTATTCTATCCGTCTTAAGCTTTAACATTATATATAGTTTGACCATATTGTACCACATTGAATGAAGATAAACCAAAGCGAAGTTTTAATGAATTTTATCCCCTCCCATGAACCTTAACTTATCATAAATAACACAAGTATCTAGCATGGGAGAGCACATAGATAACTATGATAACAATCTCTGGTTAGTGGATCAAACATTAAATGTGTTCCATTGTGTATGTCAAGCTTTGCAATTAATCACCGAGTTACTTCATATTACTTTTGATTAAAAAATAAATAACATCTAACATTATTAGTAAAAACAGCTCAAGAGGACGTATTTAAATACGTCAATACCATTACGCAAGCCAACAATTATGATTAACAAATGAAGTTGCATAGTTTTATTATAATATATATATATATTTTATGGGCCCTCATATCGAGACGCAGTTTTCTTTACACATTATCAAATCACACATTTGTATCGTATCGCATTGTTTTAAATGAAATATCTTAACACGTTAATTTTCGGCAAAAATGGAAGTCAGTCTTTGCTTTTGATAAAGTTCCTGGTAATGTAGTGTTTTCTATCGTTATATCTTTCGATATGAAATGTATGTATAAATACGTTAATAAAAAGCACACAATGGGCTGGAACGTTGGCTAATGAAAAACACAGTATTTAAACATGTTTTGTCAATATAAACACTATAATACATGTATGTCGATTAAAAAGTAGCCAGTGTTTTAAACACAATCAAATAGATATAATTAAATGAGAGTTTAACTATATACATTTTAAAATACATATTGAAACATAATGTCATGTGCAATTGTTTATTGCTCACAGTCATTTATTTTGACAGTCGACAATAGAAATTCACGCCATTGTTTTGGGCTAGAATGGTCGCAAAATATAATGCTGCATCTCTATAATTTTCAATTTAAAATTTCAGCTGTATAATTTTATTATTTGCCAAATTCGTAATTATTTTAGTTAAAAGTCAGCACCTAGGGTAATCAGGTACATCGAAAACTTTTATTAAAAATATAGCACAACATGGAACTCAATAAACATTATAAGAAGACACATTCTTATAACAATCAATAGTCTAGGAGTTCAGTCTTGTGACTAATAACCTATACAACACAGGCGATAACAACACGCTTCGGAACAGTTAATGCTAAGCAAAGCCGGATAAAATCGGTTTAAAGGCTCCTGAGACCTCACACTTAGCCCAGACTAAAAAAAACTCACATAAACGTGGAATAAAACCATTAAAATCATGTAATATATATGTTTGCAATGCCATGCATTTAAATCGATTTAATTACCAACTAGTTACATATTGATTGTGCATACATACATACTTCAAACACATGTTCGACTCAATTAAAGACATAATGAAAACAAAAATCAAATATCAACTTCATTTTTTTCCATAACATGAAAAGTCAGCATCAAAAGCAATAACTATTAGAGACAAATGTTGGTTAAATAAATTTACAAATAATAACCGGGTTGTTACATATTATTTAATTTAACATTGATGGAGATCATAATAAGATTATTCAGTATTATATAATGTTTTTTATGTTGAAACCGACAATAATCTTCCCTAATTTCGATCATATACAATCTGAGATACCACACTACATTTAATATTATCGTTTTTATGCAATTGAGGTAATTGGTAAGCGATCTTTATTAGAATCGTAATCGTTTGCTTATATCATGTTGTGTCATCTTTACACCGTATGAAAACAGTCAATATAGAGTTTTATAATAAACAGACCATTTACAATGGAATTAAAACTGCAATAATAAAAATCATCTTTGATGATTATGTATATATCAAAAGGATTATTGCTGCTTATCAGATTTAATAACTATCGTTCTGTAAAGTATGTGGTCCTAAAATATCGCTGTTTTCGCACGTACATGCTTATAGAAACATGTTTTCTCTTTGGCTAAGCATGTTTTAGTCTAAACAAACATGTAGCATCTTAATACCTTAATCAATTAATACAGTGTTTTTGCAGGCTTTCAACTGCCTTAGCATGACGTAGTTTATTCCTTACATTGTCTCGTTAAAGAAAGGATGTCGTAATTCACTATCATGAAATTTGTTGTTGATTAAATATATTGATATACAACACAGACGTGCAGATTATACTACTGCTCAATTTGTAAAATCAGTTTAAAGAGAGACTTAGAATTTTCTCGATATGAAAAGAACGATATTTGTGAGATTGTATCAATTCATCAGCTACAAATACCATCGAGTACATCTGAGCCAAAACCAAGTTTTAATTTATTTCCTGTCACGCGTTGAATGAGTAGATAAAACATGCGAATGACAATCCGGTATTTTTCCGAAAGTTCTAGTCAAATAACCACTCAACCACTTCATCAGATGAACGTCGTCAGCATAAACAATAATGTAATAAATTAAGGTTATTATTGAAATCATGTGAGGTGAAGGACCTGCTATGTTAATAATGTTTCGTGGGTCATCGCAATCTCGAAATCGAATGCCCAATGAACGTTCATCACCGAAATATTATATCAGAAAAAAAAGATTTCAAGTTAACCAACAGCATCTACAGTATTTGGAGAAGTTTAATATTAACGTCAAGATAAAAAATTGTCCCATCCATAAGTATTTCATAGTTAAAGAACAGGTAAAAAAATACATGTTTAATTTAACTGTAATTCTGCACGTTGGTTTGAATAAACCATGTGTTCAGATGAAAACATTTAAAAATATATGTACATTAAAGTGATAGTATGTCCAATTTACGTTTTATAGCTGTTAATGCGATTTACAATAAATTTGAAAGTATTAAGATCTCGCATGTTCAATGAGATAAAATCCCATCAAACTTACCATGACTAATAGATTGCATCTCAAATCACAACATATGACTAGCACCTGCGACATGATTGACATTATTAAACCTTCTTCTATTGCAATTCTGGCGATGGTGTTTAATCGACTAAGTTCCGTAGCTGCCTATATACGGGTTATGTCATGATGACATATGCATATTGTATATGTCGTACGAAACACATAAATATTTCCATTCATAATCGTGATCAAACGAGAAGAGATTCACATTTGTGTTCGAATATTGCTAATAATATAAAGTACGAATATTATATTGTCCGTATAGGATGATTTAATATCATGCTGTTGCCGTTTAGTTTCACTTGAACTTTGGAAGAATTTATGAAATTCTAGCTGTTTGTAAGCTGATAAATAATATACTGAGAAGATAGTATTAGTATAATGAAGATAAATCATACTTATGATCAATAAATAGTACACTTATCGTTGTATGTCAACTTTGTACACCACTTTGTTTCTTGTTCTCCATCTGTCAGGTAACACTTATAAATGTATGTATATCTATGTTTATATTCAAGTCTATGTATATGCATTTTGTTATGGGCCGGTGGCCTTGAATAAGAAACTGAATAAACGATTACAAAACGATTACAATTTAAATTGTTCATACATTGTTGTCCTTTTCATCTTGTACGACTACCTTAAAAAATACATATATAATATTGTTGACGAGCTTTAGTGCTCACAATGACTTTTTGTATTGTGTTTATGTTCACGCATAATATTTAAATGAGTATATGACTCAAACAATACAGTTTTAAATCTGATTGTATCTTGTTTTTCTTTCTATGACCACGCTGTTAACGAACATTGTAAGAAACTATACTAAACAATTTTAATGTTCTCGCTTTTCAAATACATTCGGAAATATATCGGGTTTGCACGAAAGAAAAGCGTAAATAACGATAAATAACAGAGTAAAACAACGTGATGAACATATACGATCTTTCAGTGGTTAAGTAACATACCTGTGCAATGACGGAATTATTGCTAATCAGATTATCCATAACATATATCGATGGATTATATAATAACTTTTTTATAATAAGTAAATATATATCGTTTTATAAGTAAATCAAGTACATAGAAAAACAAGTTGATTTATCATTTCATCATTTATAATTAATAATAACCCGAGAAACAAAAACGACATTTTATAAAAACATTCTACCACGTAGCGAATAGCAATAGAAGTACGCTTACAATTATTAATATATATATATCTCTTCAAAACCTAAAAAACTAAAACTAGAAATTGTTATGTTTTCATTTTTTAAACAGCATGTAAATATCATTGAGAGTTGGTAGTACCGCCACTCCATGACGATCTTTATCTGATAGTTAACATAACATTACGCAACAACATCGGATTAGCGACAATGTTCTAAAATATAAGATGCCCTAATTGAATGGCATGTTTATGACACTTGTTAAGACTGTTAATCAAATACCCATGGAGGGAGCACTTTTAAAGAAAATTGAATTGTTTTTTTATCGACAATCGAAGGCGTGTGTCATTAATTAATTGTTGTCCAAGCATCACTTTGTGCGTAAGCTGTAAAAATAATCATTGGAATTTAACGCAGTTAATATGTTTAATTATGTCTTACGACTTAAACAATTATAATGTGTCATTACATTTTTATTATTATTTCCATGCTTTACACAATCATCTTTAATGATTTTTTTAAATAGTAGAAGTAACGCTTACACCACATTGTGCATTTATAAAAAATCAAAAACTTGTTTTAATTCAAACCTTAACCCGATATTTGTCAACTTGATACTGAACATGTCACTTATGCGATTCCAACGATAATACGGTCATAAGCATGTATCCTATTTAAAACACACAGGTATACACTATACAATATCAACTGCTTGCATAAGACCAGATCGTAATATACTACGGAGAAAACAATGTGTGCAGTGTAACCTTTTCTTTTGCTTTAATCGAAAATGCTCAACTTCCGCCCCAACGTCAACGGTTTGTTATCAAGTGTATTTGTTCAGCATTTCTCCACTTAAGACACGCAAACTGGTGTCGACGGTAACATTTATTGTGTTTGTTACGATGTATTAGGTTGATTGAACTCGATTTTATGGACATATGTGAGACATTATTTTTTTACATTGAATTGGGCCTTGTCAAGAAGAACTCTGAGCTGTACGTATGTACTCATAAAAGCTCAGCGCATTCAAGAAGAACTACATTTGGTCCTAAAATAATTTTGTTCTGATTTGCAGATTTTAAAATAGCAATCCTATGATTACTTTTCTGCAATTCTTTTTCTCTGATATTCATGATTCTAGATGCTATGTACCATGGTACATGCATGTTTGCCTTCTGCAAATACTGTGTGCCAAACTGGCTTTTACAATTGTCAAGAAAACATGACAAAATATTTGCACCAATATTAATTGGTGTCATTGCTGAATAATCAGTGTCTCTACAAAAAAGAAATATACACTTAAGTGGTGCAGCTCTAGGTAAACCGTCTTTGACATGTAGTTCAGCTTCAATAAGTTAAAAGCCAGAATATGGCAATTGATTGCCATCTGCAAATTAAATCTTGATAAGTTCATTCAAAGGTTGAATTCGAAGGGATTTCAAATGTGTATCATAGAATTTCTGGGCTATGACACTTACACAACTCCCCGTGCCTAAAAGTGCTCTTGACTCAATATTTTCTATTAGTAGGTTAACTTCATTTGAGTCACCTACTAATGTAGGGTCTTTTTTTGAAGTACCACCATTCGACCCTTTCATAATGGCACTTGTTAGTTTGGGCAGAGTCTTGCAATATGACCCGTACGGCCGCAATTAAAACATTGAGGCAAGAAATTGTGGCTGCCTAGTGGGCGTTGTGGTTCGTAAGACCTGTCCCGCTGACTGCCTTGTCATCTACCAGGGGGTTTACTGAAGCCCCTTCTTTTACTCCTACTGAAGTCTCTACCTGCGTGCGCTGAGGATTTATGTTCATGTTTTTCTTTTTCTAACCTCTAAATTCTTTCATTAAGTTTAATCAAAAGATCTTTCACGTCAGATTTTTCTGATTTCTTTTGGTCTACATTCATTTTCATGACACTTTTTTTATTCAGACTCTGGGCTTTTTATTTCTGCTTCCATGATTCTTAATTCCATTTTAAATTTATCGTAATCATGAACTGTATCAAATTTATACCCTGCAATTCGTTTAAGTTCTTTCTTTAAACCTTTATATAAAACTCTTTTGAAAATATCAGTGTTGCCTTTACTACATCCTCCTAGTTTGACTATTAACTCATATAAGTCCTCTAATCTCGCGCAATATGTGGATATTTTCTCTCTTGCTTTCTGTTCTATTGAGTAGAATCTCTGCAATAGATATTCAACGGGTTCGATGCAACAAATGTCTTGTTCGAGTTTACGAACAGCAACATCCAATGTCAAACCCACACCTGCTCTTCGTAGATGGTCACTAGCCTTTCCTCTAAAGGCTCGTCTAAGTCCGTATAGGATTTGGTCTTCGCTGAAAATGCCTTCTGCCATAAGCGAGTCTAATTCAAATATAAACCCTTGCCAAATAACATCACCTTTTGTTGCCTTCACCATAAAATATGGACAATTTAGGGTAAGTTTGACCAGGACGGCTAACTTTGGATCTCTCCTGTGCTGAATGTCTATCATCAGAGGTAGACAAGTTCATCCGTTGCATAAGATGCGATAATCATCTGCATCTCCCACCTTTTTATGCTTTTCTGACAATGCCCTAAATGCTCTAAGCAATTTTTCTTCATCCTCTGAGATACATGCAGTATGCCGAGACTATGGTATGTCAGGTTCATCATACTGTTTTGACCGAGCCATTTTGATAAAAAATTCAAATAAGATTACAAATAATGTTCAACAGAGTTTATATAACTCAATTTGCTAAGAAAAGATAAATCAATTTAGCTTATAAACATTTAAAACAATGTAGCTACATTTTGTCAATATAAGAATGTAAAGTTTCACAATATAATTGATTGAAAGCAATCCTGTAAAACTAAACCGGTGTGCTAAGAATCCACCAGCTCGTACTAGCTAGTAACACACAATTGTCACGATATAAATCAATAAAATTGAAAACCTGCAAACAAAAGACTAAGTCAAACAATTAAGAGTCAAAAATAAATAAATATGACTAAGTCAAACAATTGAGGAACATAAATAGTTTTAAATATCCAAGTACTAATTAATCATTAATGTTAGCAACAACAAGAATATAACTTACCTTGAAAATAAATTGAAGTATTAAATTATCAGCTTTAAAAAATTAAACAAAATTATAGTGCCCCTTTAAAATATAAAAAAGTATAGTGTCTCTTTAAGTAAAAATGATAAATTGATAATGTCCCTTTAAAGTTGATTTCAATTACTAAATACACATGTCCCTTTAATAAACACTATGATTTGTGTATAGGGATTATCAAGAACCAATTATAATTGTTTTATTAAATAATAATTCCATTCGAAACAATTTTTATTTAACTACACTGTTATATATTAAATAAAAATAAAGTTACAGTACTATTCAGTATTCAAGACAAAGTAACAATACTTGACAAGACTATAATTAAATAAGTTTTAGATGAGATAACTTTTAAAGTATTAAATTTCTTTTACTGAATTTGTTTAAAGGCAAACCAAATGCAATAACTACTAAACACTATTATTAAAACTATTAAAACTAATTCTAGTTATAGACTACACTAAATATGAATGATCAACTGAAGTAATTGCAATAATTCCAATTTCTAGAATATAAACAAAGTACAGGTCAATTGTTAAGGTCAGGTTATGTCATCCACCAATGAAATTTGGGAAACACCAGATAAATTTGGGGAATACCACTCTATAAATAGATGGCCAAGTAAAACAACAAATGAAAATAGCCAAATGAAAACCGGTCAGTAACAGCTGGGAACCACCATTCTATATTGTTACCCAGAACACAGACAGAAAGTAAACACAGCAGAGGCAAAACTAATTGGAATGTACTTTAAAATATCTGGAAAGAATGTATAATCTGCATGTAATTGAATAAAATGGCAGCTTGTGTCTAGATAAAAACAGATAAGTTATATTTGAATAATTATTGGAAAAGACAGTCAGATGTTAATTACCCACAACCAAGGGAATTAATGTTAAAGTGACTACTCTCTTACTTTACAATATCATACAGATTTTTATACAAAAAACTGCAGCAATTGTCAATTGTTGGAAATATTAATTAAAGCTGTTACTGAACTGAATAAACAATTGTAGTTAATAAAATTGTTTATGAAAGGTTAAAAATTCACTGCAATATCTGTACACATAATTAAAATAGGTACTCACTCATTCACCAGATTCTGCAATATCATGGAAACAATATTGTGGCCACTAGTATACTAGTCCAAGTTTTTAGTTTCTTATAAACACAAGTCACTGATTTATTGTTCGTAACCTCCTCACTCCTCCCGGCTCGGCGAAGCAGCGTCCTCGATGAGAATGTTTTTTTGCACAAGTTCCTGCAGGAATTTAATGTATACGTAATGCGAGCCCAGTAATGCCCGCGATGTCTACATTGATGTAGTTGGACAGACTACACTGCCCATTAGCTGGAAACTATGCCACCTGTCTAAGTGATGTGACGATCCTCTATAACGCCTATGGAACGGATGTTGACGTCAGTGGTTGTCGACAATGCTTTTCAACAATATGAACGTGAAAATTCTTCTATTCAGGCTTATGTCACTGTTCATAAAACTGAACAACTTAATGTTCAGAAATAGAAAACACTTGCTGTCATTAATTTGGAAGTTTAAACCCACAAAACCACGTTGGGCTCGGTATTTGGGTTCAATTTTTGTGGTAACTTAGATAGCAACGACAGCGAACTTTAAATATTGAGTTTAATATAGTTCTATGACATATATCAGACGATATTCAAAGATGACTTCCAGACTTTCAATATAAAGATGTTGGATGATAGATGATGGATTTAAGTCTGAAAATATAACAAGGATTAATATAGTAAACATGTTATACTTGCAATATTAAAGGCTGATACTAGTGACCCACATATATTAACAATAACAATAAGAAATGAAATTAATTAAACAATCCTTTCATACTTAGTACATACAATAAATAACATAGACAATTATACATAATATACAAAACATATAAAACAACAATTACATCATCACATACACAATTACACATTTTTTACCACATTGTGGATTTGACTTCCATAAACCGCTCTACCAACTTCTCTCTGAACGTGATGTTAGATGGACTGTAAGTTAAGAATAAGGTGTAAATATATGCATACAGTGATTGTTGAAAGAGTAAGAAAAGACAAGTTGCCATTTTTCCTCGGACTGAATAAATGTAAATCTCCAAACAGTAAGATAGTAAGGATATGTACAAATCAATGCATGGGCAGCACAATTACATGACTATATGAACAATAGACAAATGCAGATGTAAAAGACAAAGATATTTACATAATTCATCTACTGCCGTCAACTGTCAAACTGTCCGTCCTGAACGAACGATTGCGCTCGACTGAGACTTTGGCGCGTTCCAAATAATAACACACCTCACATATCTGAAACCTCAAGGGTACAGGGTTTCATAATCGGTGTGAAACATTTATAGTATTTTTTATTCTAAATTAGTTAAAATGATGCGCTCAGGATCAAAACTAACCACCACCCATGTGAAGTGATTTCTATGGATTTATTTGGTATATATCGTTAACAATCCTATGTTATATGAAGGCCCTCTACCAAGTTTGCTTTTTTATTATATTTGGACGAAACAGGCCCGTCTCTTAGGTTAACTTGCTTTTGTGTTATGTTTATAGAAAGAAAATCATCGAATTGATTCTTATTATGTCTAAGAGCATATTAAGTCTGTGTCAGATAGAGTAAAACGATATGTTTAATTTATTTGTTATCATCTTTGGCTGGGGAACATTATTTGTTTTATTTGCATTCTATTTAATGCAAATGTGTTGTGATGGGGCTTAGAAATCCGGATCGGTTCATTTTTTCTTCGGGCAAATAAGGTTAATAACAGTTCGTGCATTCGCAGAATTATGTATACATTGTGATAATTATTTTGGTGCATATTGATGGACGATTCACAATATATCTATTTAATTATAATGACAATTCAATTTAGTTTCACGCCTTTAACTATGCTTTGGTAACATCTAATCGACGCTTTTTGTTGAAATGGATTCATTTCACGCCAAATATGTGATTGCTGTGTTCATATATAATTTAATACTTTTCCCCGCAATTGAACAAAACAAAAGGTCGCAACTTAAGTAAATATCTGTTAGTTATGTATATGGAAAGACATCACAATTGTCATGGTATCATTGTTATAGTTTGTTTTTACGAAATAAAATAACAGCACTGTACATATTTTATGTGAACAAAATGTTTCTCAAACGATGCGCACATAAATATTAACGTGGTTGAAGTAATAGTTACTGTAGTTTTATTCGAATCATTAAAGAATACACGTGTATACTTGGCAAAAATTATGAAAATTATGTATTAATACTATATGGAAAGTGAAATAATTAATGTATTAGTTTGTTGCAGTTTGAATTTCTAATGACTTAAAG
Organism: Dreissena polymorpha; assembly: GCF_020536995.1. Taxonomy (NCBI): domain Eukaryota; kingdom Metazoa; phylum Mollusca; class Bivalvia; order Myida; family Dreissenidae; genus Dreissena; species Dreissena polymorpha. Next base: position 12,441,611 of record NC_068364.1, on the reverse strand, counting down.
ATCATATAATTATGTAGTACAAAACATTTGTGTGATAAGTTTTATGCTTGTTGCCAACTTATACGACCCACTAATATTCCGTTTCCGATTGCATTGGTTTTGTTCATTCATTATGAAAACGTCTAAATGCAACTTTCAATTTATTTTAATAATCACGATATTCATGCCAGGTATGTCATTTAACTAGGCTATGTAACAATCATTCAATATACATTTTAAGAATAAACCGTAAATCGAAAAACTTTCATCCTAATTTCACATTTTTACTCATTCCAACTCCTTTGATTTAAAGGCGCAACTCTTAATCACTCGATAGCGGGAATGTGAACAGAAAAAAAGACGTTTCTCTTGCATGTAATTAAGTAATTCAATAAGTTTTAAACTGTCAATTTACACTCACTTAGTATTGGAAGCCATACCTGGAGCTTTCGTCCGTGTACTACGGACTTCATCAGCAGAACGATTATCTACTTTTGGGAAATGTTAACACCGCTAATTGTCGGGTTGAGCGATGTTAACGTATGGTCCCAGGTGTGCGAGAGTTGGTAGCGGCCCCCGTCCTAGTTTAGCGTCGGTCCTAGTGCACGAATATAAATAGCCTCCTTGACCCCTCTCTCGAACCAAGATGGCTCACGGTCCAGAATCCTAACGTTCTCCATTGTGATTGCGTGGCCCGGTTTACAGTCATGTATAAGCCTTGATACCTCAGATGTTGTTGAACTCGGTCTCTTGTGTTCCATGAATCGTGCTTTTAGATTTCTTTCTGTTTTACCAATATAGTGCATTGAACACTGTTCCTTTGGGTGGCCATCACATTTGATATGGTAGATAAGTCCGCATATGTCTTTCTTGTCTGGTTTGTCCTTAGGGTGTACTAGCAGATGTCTTGGAGTTTTATGTGGCTTAAAAGATACGCTGATGTTGTGTTTAAGACCATACGTTAACATCGCTCAACCCGACCATTAGCGGTGTTAACGTTTCCCAAAAGTAGATATCATTCTGCTGATGAAGTCCGTAGTACACGGACGAAAGCTCCAGGTATGGCTTCCAATACTAAGTGAGTGTAAATTGACAGTTTAAAACTTATTGGATTATCATGGAAACCACACAGTCAAACTGTCATCGAAATAATTTAGTAACTTATGCTTTTTTATTCATCTTACAATATAACATATATCAATTTAAACAGTAAAATGTCGACTCGTAGATTTTGTGGACAGTGAAGCATAGTAATGAACAAATGCCTCAAAATCAAATGACCCTTATTTGACATTGTCTAGTTAACATGAGCACGTAGTGCTCATGAATAACTTTTTGGATACCGTGTTGTCCGTCGTCCGTCAGTACTTTTGTACATCGAATGTGTTCTTATTATGGCTAAGACCACACTATCTCTATGTCAGAGAGAGAAAAAATATTAGAAAAAGCACAGTTTATGTTAATTTCTTTAAGTTTAAGGTAAACAACGTTATGTGTTTTATTTGTAATCATCTTTGGCTGGGGAACATTAATTGTTTTCTTTATATTGTATTTAATGCAAAATTTTGCGATAGGGCTTAGAATTCCAGATATGTTCATTTTATTTTCGGGAAAGGAACTTAATCCGTCTGAAATAAATAATATATTATCTCGATGTTTTTTCTTTAAACTTAAAATTGGTAAAAACCATTGAGGGAGGTAACATCACGGTTAAATAACTATGTAAGTAATCTAGATAAATAGAAGCATAGTTGTGTTAGCAAGAAAGCAAACACTGGGTAAAATAAGATCTATTGCGCATATACATATAGTCTATGTTCATGCATAATGAATTAAAATTCCTGACCAAAGTTGGTTGCTGCAAATACACGATGCATATAAATACATCCTTAAGTGGATATAATTTGTTTTCAAAAATAGAATTTTATTTGGGATGCGTAATTATGTCTAGACTTCAGATTTGAATCTCTAATAACATATAAATTATGTGGAACTGATTCCGTGCAAGAAGATTAACCGTGCAGCATGCGGATTACCACGACTAATGTGTTACAATAAGTGAACATTACAGCTCTTTTATCCAGACTTGTTTTCGGCGTGTAAGACCACTAACGTATGTAATTGGGCAGGCCGTGAAATTAATATAACAAGATGTAGAAAGCATATTTTACAGATCGAGTCATCTGTGCAGTGTTGATGTATTTAATGGTACTAATTAGAATATAATTATTAGAAACATGTTTATATCAAAATATGTCACAGTCACAGCTCAATTAACAGGTTAACAGCTAAGGAACAACCATTGAGCTGGTATGTTAGAACCATTTTTATATTCCGTTTTGTATTATTACGAATTATTCTTTGAACGCTGATTGTCCACCGAAGGCTTTTGAGCAAAACATGTACATACTCAAAACAATATATATTACATAAAGTATGCGTAATTTAAATTAGATTTCCCCCATAATGATGTGTTATAAAAAATATATGCCATGTTAACAACCGCAAAAAATACAATAAACTAAAATAAAAACTCCAGCTGCATAGAAGAACATTCGTACACGTATAGCAAGACATGATTCAGTGCATTTATTGATATGAACAAAGATTCGAGTAATTTTGTTTAATCTTTGCATATCGAGTCACAAATAATAGTGAATATAGGTTATAAATAATGATATGTTGTGTACAACAAAGTGACTTTAAACTGCTTAACGGTTACAATCTATTAATCAACGTGTTTAATGCAGCGAAGCTTCAGAAATAATGCTGAATCGGAATTGTATATGAACACCTGTTATTTAAGGTATGTAACAGGAATGCAAAGGAATTTAAGCCAATCTAATCTTCAATTGCATGCGAATCATCTTAACCAACTACGTTGATTTAAACATTTAAGAAAATAAAACAATGCATATTGAAATGTAGAAAATAAACGAACGCATGCATAACGAAAATTTTGTGTCACCGACTGTTTATATATTTGTCTCATTTTTAAATAAACATGCCATACTAACGTTTGCGCAGCAATATTAACAACAACACAAAACAAAATATGTGATTAAGACTCTTTCGTCATTCTTGCTAATATTGAAGATTTATAAAGTCCATACGACTTCGAAAACCACACTAACCAGTTTCATGATTTCATCGAATGTTGTCCAATTTATGAAAATGAACAAATACATTAAATCTTAAAACAATATATACATTATTGGATCAATCAGTGACGTATTGTGTTATTTAATCATAAAACACGCAGTATAACTGTGGAAATAATATAAAAGACAGGCTATGACTAAATAAAGAACTTTTTATTTTACAGTATAAATTATTTAATTGAACTTATTCATGTGCTAAATAGAAAGTTTCTGTTTCTGGTTGCTCAGTATAATATTCGCCAACTTATTTCTAGAGTGACAGGTTTACGCATAAATATCGTTGCCACTCTTAGTATGTGATCGTTTCCGGCAGACATAGCATTAAATTCCTTGCACGGTCTAGTCAAATTCCGTAGACTACAAAGGGCTGCACGTCGTGTCCTGACAACATTGTTCAGATCAGCAAAGACATGTTGTATACCATTTACAGAAGAGCAATTTTGATGGCAGAGCAAACAGTTGAAATTTGTGATGTGACACGTGTGTATCACCTGCGCTTCGATTCAAGCTTGTGTTCGCATATCAAGCTCTTGTTTTATCAGATTGTCATTTCAAACAAAACAAGCAAAACAATGACCAATATTGGACAGATGCAGCATGAATATAACAAACCCCTTATCAGCGATTTCAGAGAATCGAGGATAAATGATTGCAATGTATCTATGTATGTTATGATCTTAAATAATCATATGTGCAATGTGTGTTCATATCTTGAACAAATAAGAAAAGCATATAAGTTACGTTAGGAGTTGTTTTAGTTAATATGTAAATATTACGTTTTATGTCATATATTATTTAAATTACATATATTTTTATGTCATGAACAGTTCTTAGTTATTATGGTCCTTAGGATTACCATAAATGTTGTTTGGTATATTTATTGGGCTTCATATACATACCATATCGGAATCAATTTCGTTACAATCGATCTGGCAGAAACCGACTTATTTTTAACATGACAGTAATCTGTATAAACGTATATGTTTTGTGTTAATGGCTGTATGCTATGTAACCAAAAGTCCACTTAAATTAGCATCGATCTCTCTGGAAACAATTTTTTATTTTATAATACGAAACAACGAAAAACGCATTCAGTATTTGCATAATTGCCGCTTTGGCCATGTGAGCACAATGCAATACAGTTATTCTATTTGTATTTTTCAAACAAATTTCCTTTCAAATGCTCAGAACATCACGTGCATTTGTCAGGATCATTTAACGCTAAAACAGATTAATATACTGAGTTCGATAAAAACAAGTCAGTAAATAACACGTCATGTAATAGTCGAGGAAGGAATATACTCAAAATCAACATAAAAAAAACAAAATGAAACTCCCTCTGCGTCAGCAAATGCAAACATTAAGTCGCAGTCATTAATTAAATATCATAAACGCTCAACCTAAGTCGAATGTTCTTTCAAGAATGCTAGATAATGCTCAATTAACAAAGATTAAACAAAAAACGGTAATTAACGTCTTATAATAGGTGGTGAACTCCGTTCTGTAGCTGTTAAAGACCATAATAATGTGTATTCGTTTCGATAATTATTATTGTTTTAGAATCGTCAAAAATGCTAGTATTTATTGTTTCTATAGCTAATAATTTTACTTGAATCGTGAACCATTCTAATTCGAACTGTAGCAAGACTGCGCACATCGTCGTTAGGTCTTTGCTATAAGCACAGACAGATCTACCAAACAACGAAATGGAAATTCATTATCGCTTCTACAAACACATTTTTAAATGCTTTCTTAGTAGACATACCCACTTATAACTATTGCTCATTTACATATAGGTGCGTATATTTAGTTGGCAATATGCTTACTTATTAGTTGAACGGCAAAAAGGCTGCAAAGATGTGGCTGACGTACATTTGTATCATGAATTCGATTTTGACAAGGCAAAATACTTGTTACCGAGCGACTTAAGTTCGTATTTAAACTATTAATAAGACACCCTTCGTAGTATGTGTAATACTTAGCAAGATCATACATGCCTTGCAGAGCGCAAATGACAGAAATAGACATGTGCTCAAAAAGTGTATTTAAATAAACAGTTTATCAAACAGCAAATTGTATTGTTTATATTGGTATTTGCTATTCGCTACAATCCCTTTCTCCCTTTTGTGCAAAGACTGTGTGATACTTTATATTGTATTCTTATTACAGTATTAAAATGATGGGGTTTATTATTACCTTATAATTGTTGGTTAATTTTCTGAACACAATTTTATTAGTATAATTGCATCCATTTAAAGAAAGAAAAGTTTTTTTTCATTAGTACATTAAAAAATATATGTTGGATCGTTCGGTAAACGACATTATTCGAATTTTGTTAATCAACTCATACACATTTGTGAAACTGTCTGATCATTTAAGCACACACATTACGCCTATGCATCAGGCTTCCATTGATGTTTATATTTGCATACACACTGTGACTATTGAATTTTAGTTGTAAGCAAATTTAGCTTCTAGCTATATTGTTCAGGTATAACCTCTTTACCTATTATTGGCATACATATAATATTCATGATTGTATTTTGTTTAATTCAGGCTCATGATCATGGCTTACTGTTTCGCAATGTATTAATCCAGTGAACGTGCATTTAGCCAATGCAGTTGAATAACACTGTAAAATACATATATAATGTTAGTGAATAGTGAATGTTTGGCTTTTATGCAATACATGAAATTTTTGGAATTATATTTCATAGAATAGCTGCTCCACTTCGTAATTACTACAGCGCTTCATGTCCCATAACTTGACCCAAGTAACACATGCTTGTGTCATAGATGTAAATGTCTTTATTATGAAAATACCGTGTTGTTCAACGTTATGATTGTCTATTCTTGAATGTATGTATACAAAATACTAGAACATCGATTATCAATCTGTTTCATTTTCCATATGTGTCGTTTTATCATTACACAGATTGTAAACGCGCTAGTATGTGTAAGCTAGCAATTAAGGTTTACGCAAAACTAGACGAAGTAACACACATACTCTATTTCATAGATATATAAACTTGTCGTTTGCAAATATCGAATACACAAATAATTTTCTATTGTTAAGATGATATTACCCCGACAGCAAGCCAGTTTAGGTTTGAGATTAAAATAGCATTTGAAAATACTTTTAGGATTATCATTTACATGTAACCAAAAATACAATCTGGGTTTAAAAGCCTTGATGTAATAGCATCATTGATGTAATGAAAATATAAATAAACGTCATTGTTAACATATCACGTTAATACAATTTCAACAATCGATTTCTTACCAGCTAAAAACATTGCATTTTCCTTCACCACATCAGACTCGTCTAATGTCACATGATATCAAAAGTCATCAATGATTCGCTATATACATTTTCAGGCGAACATATGCAGTTTATATTGCTGGTACTAAATACAGATAGGTAACAGTTAAACAAACCGGTTTTATAATTAATGGCATTCATGTTTTTAATATAAAAAATCAAAAGTCGAACTCAAAATGGGAAGGTACCTCTCACTAGCTTTGTGATATTGCGTATCATTTCCCACACATTATTATGATGGTTATCGCATACAACTTGTGTTATATCTTGACAATGATCAGTGACTCATACGCTTCATTATACAGGCCAATAATTGACGTAAAAAGGCGTAACAAATACATGTAATTCAAAAGGGGACACTGTGAATTTCTCATTTGTGTAGAAAATGTCAACTGTCAGACCATTATGCAAAGCTTACATCAATACAACGTTACTCATACATGCAGTAAGCATGTTGTCGGTCAATTAGATTAAAACACTCATTTTACTCATAACAAAGATATGTCGATTAAACATACTCGAAAGCCGTTCATTTTAGTTAAGAGCGTAAGGGCTATAAAAACGTATCAGTAGAGAACAAATGATAGTATTCTTCTTACTAATCAAAACTGATGTCAATGCCCTGGAATTACCAACTATCCTGACAGGAACACAATTTAAATAAATGACTTTGCTAACACAAATAACACAAAAGAACCTCTGCATCACAATAAATAACGCTGGAGGAGACAACATATTGCCCTTTGTGGAAGTTTTATGAGCTGTAGTATACTATTAGTTCTAGATGGAAAATACACACTTTTTCCTTTTCACATCACACTCAAAACGGTATGTAACTGCAAGCTGAAACACAGTGAAACATTCGATGCACCAGCAGAAGAAACAATGTAGTATATCATATGTTCATTATGACAGACAATGACCTACTTTTGGCACTAATAAAGCAATAGGCACAATACTTAAATACGTAATACACATACACACATGCATACACTTGGAATCACCGCATTTAAACTCGCGATAGAATTATTGCGAATAGGTTTTCAACATTCGACATTGATAGTGTTATATAAATTATTTTCATCATTGTTCGCATAAAAGAGCTTATATTTTGTAACAATTCATTACGGCAAAAAATTAGATATTGTAAGTTATTTTCACGTCTGAAAAACATATATTATATGCCGTGTTTTCTCGTTGTTAACCATCAATTACAGTACATAGTGTGTGTATATTATTGACGAATTTCAAGGAATAAATGCTGGTTTTACCTAGCTAATCTACGGTAAACAATTAGGTTACCCGTATACATTATGATTACATACACGGACTCTTCTAATGAGATGTTACAGGTCAATAATTGAATCTTTTATAAATAAAATGTATAAATGCTTGAAATGATTTTGTTTTACTTTACATCACCTAATTTATACAGTTCAGGTCCGTCCGTCAAGTTCATCGTATTCGTAGATGTACGTAGGCGTATGTTGACATATACAGTATCAGGTAAACTAACATCTTTATTTATCTTCACCTGTCCACCTGTCCACTCTCCTTTGTTATGCTAATTCCCCTCTAGCGCTGACCAATCGTATGTATATAACATCAATCGTTGATGCTATGCCTTGTTGATGTTGTATACGTACGATGAACGGCATTCTTTGATATTCATTAAATATATAGTATTTAAATATATATTTGCAGGTAAATTGCTTTAGTAACATTGTTTTATGTTTATGTATGTTTTTAGCCATTTTCATATTGTATTTTATGTAACATGTAAGTAAGATTGAATAACCTGTGCGACCTGTATTCAAGTATTCATAACATCCATCGTCGCCATTGTTTTTTATGTTTACGTTGTTTACATTGTCGTCAAGTATGGATATAACATCAATCGTTGATGCTATGCCTTGTTGATGTTGTATACGTACGATGAACGGCATTCTTTGATATTCATTAAATATATAGTATTTAAATATATATTTGCAGTAAGTTGTATTTTACCTGCCGTCAGACCAGCCTAAAAGAACCACATACTGTAACAGAGATACAAGTAATAATATAACTTATTGAAAAACAACACAAAATAGAGCGTTATTTCCAAGATGCAGGTGAAAATCTCGAGACCTTTTTATTTCTAATGCGATTCGCGTTCATAATATGTAGCCGAGGGTACAATTTGTTTGATCCAATTAAATATCGTATTCGTGCAGATTAACATTTTGGAATAAAATAATAAGTCGTTCGAATTATTATAGAATTGCGAAAAATCCAATTATCATTGACACCCAATACGCAGATCGCTTTTAACCACCCGTTTTATTTGTATTCAAAAATGAACTAATGAAGGGTATTTGAGTTAGATGGGGGTCAATATTTTCTAACAACAATCGTTCAAAAAGACAACAACACATCATGTAAGAGCGGCTTATTGGCACATACCGATATTAACTTATATTTACAACTTACGTGTCTTACCGCAACGATTCTTCACCCTTCGGGAACATTCCGTGACCAATCGCAGTCGATAATGCATCGGTATTAACATTTTAAACGTTGTGCATTTGCGGCATCGAATTTTCTAGACGGCTTCAGGCTGAACTCGCAAACAAGTTTTTTGAAAAAGTTTAATTATTGAATAAAGACGAGGTACTCATTTATTCAGGAAGGATGTCAGTATATATATAGAATAACAGGTTACTGTACAATCGTTTTGTAATATATCAGACGAGGCTTAGAATAATATAACGGCGAGCCTTGCTGAGCCATTATCTTATTCGTGCCGAGCCTGATATATTACAAAACGATGGGACAGTTATCTGTTTTTCTGCTTATTATACCACATTTTCCTAAAAATCTGCAAGACAATCCATTTGTTATATTTAAAATGTACGCTGATTTTGTTGATACGGCTTTTACAAGTTAACATACATCTAGCAAAGGCGTTCGAAAAGTCGATACAAATAATCGCTTATTTTAAACATCGTATAAAGAAAAAGAAAGTTGTTTGCACTACCGATGGGATGAGTACACCCGCTTTACTTATAAACGTCTTGAATTGGTGATCAGGTATGGACTGCAGCGACAAATTTAATCGAAGAACACACTTCACCGAATAGTTCGGAGACGCAATTTTGGAGGTGTGTATTGAAATTGACATTTTGATGATGGTGTCGTTATTGACAAAAGTGTGTTAAATCGTTTGTTTAAATAGTTGACGATTAGCGTACATTTATCATTTGTCTTGACTTTCTGTGCAACACTTGCGAGTACAATGCCTATATCGATATTTAAGATGTTTTGTCCCATTGATGACATCATTTAACTTCTTAAGTGTGGGCTGTGGTGATTTAAAAAAAAACGTTTTTGTGATTTATGTCTTTAACCTTGAATAAAATATGTACGTTATTGGTATCAAATTGTTTGTTTTGTTGAACATGATTCATGTTCATAGAAATTGTTGACTTTGCAAATCCCACGTAGCTCCAAACATTGACTGATATAAGAACTGCCTGTTCACAATGATATAAAAATATATAAGGCAACGTTATATCAGACAGATAGCAATGCGATGGTATGATAAATACTTAACACAAAATCAATCAATAGCATACCGTATTGACTTAAACTTTAAGTCAGACATATTTTGTGCTTTTTAAAATGCAATACCATATAATTAAAATGGTTATTATCGGATTTTGTTTAGGAAATGTTTTACCATGCGTACGCCAAAGTAATAACAGCATACTGAGATAAGTTAAAATGAACAATAAAATGTAAATATATACTTAATTTCTAATTGTTTACAAGATTATATAAATTAGCACGCGACACGCATATACAATCCGAATTTTACAACGAAATGCGAAATCTTAATATCAGATTGAAACTGTTTAAAATTAATGATCGTAACAGCCGGATTATTAATGATATGGGATATTTTATAGGACGAACATTAATGGTGATGATTATCCTATTCAGAGTTTAGGTATAACAAGACTATTGTCAAGCAATATAAGTCCCCTACCGGCTAAACCATTGTCAGAAATTCCAATATTTTCAGATTAAAAAAAATATTTGTAGCCAAAGCAACCAACATTTTTGACGTAGGAACAAAATGAAATGACGTGCATAATGTCCATATTGCCATCTATCCATGTTCCAAGTTTCGTCAAAAAATATTAAGAATTTTTCAAGTTATCGCAGGATCCAGAAAACCACCTTTTTCCGCAGTATTTCTAGTCTATTTGTTGCCATAGCAACCATAATTTTAGACGTAGGAACAAAATGAAATAACGTGCATAATATCCATATTGCTATCTATCCATGTTCTAAGTTTAATGAAATAATATTAAGAACTTTAAAAGTTATCGCAGGATCTAGAAAAGTGTTACAGACTCACAGACTCACAGACGTACAGAGCGAAAACCAAAAGTCCCCTCCGGTGAAACCGGTGGGGGACTAATAAACATGCTTTAAATTTCACACTTGAATTTTAATTTCCTTCGTGTTCGATCACATGCTGGTTTACCATAAACATTTTATATAATATATATTATGTGCACGAGGGACGATCTAAATTAAAATCCGAGTCATTTGCTTTGTTTTTGTTATTAAATCCCAATGCCGTATTGCAATTCCGTAATTCCGTGTTATGAATATCGATTTTTTAAATTAACATAGGGCGAGCAATTTTTTTAAAAACTGAAATAATCAACATAACCCAATTTGATTAGGTACATATCAAAAGTATTATTGCCGATAATCAGACGGAATGAATGAGCACGTTTCAGTATACGTTTATCAGACTAAAATGCAAAGATAATAGCTTTCTATCCAAACTGTAATCAACTAATGCGTTTCGTGTGAGTGTAGTCTTCTCATCCGTCTTTGAAATAGATACATTTTCAATTCAGGCATCACAATAATAAGTGCTACGTAATTTACTGTATTCGAAGAGTTTAGTTTGATGCAATTAATGTTTGACTAATCCTCACAGACACTTCACGGCATATAAAATATGTGATCCGTTTTAATGCTGTCTAAAATCGTTTAAAGAGCTCATTAAAACTAATGGTTTCATAGAGGTTGTTCTCACATAAAACAACACCTTCTGGTCTTAACTTGAATTATCCGTTCAAATAAATATCAGAAGAGCGTGTAATAAATTGATTGATGGTGTGTATTTAATGCACTTTTTTATATATAGTATCACTGGGACATTTACAATATAGTATCTCTCGAACATATACACTCCCAAGTGATAATATAATAATTATTGATATGCTGATATTGAAAATCCGTCAGATCAATTATATTATGATGTTGTTAGAGAAACATATTTAAACGAGTGAAACTTCAGCTGCATAATAGGAGAAACAACATGTTATGTCATGTGTTCCCTAAATCATGTCAATAACGTAATATCCAACGTTACACCAAAACAAGAGCGGACTTAGAGAATATAAAGCTGGACACTGGCAATACATGCTGTAGTACATATCCATATATATGTGTATACTAAATTGGTGTAAATACATAATTAACACAGCAGCAAATCATCATGCATGTTTGTTGTGTTTATAACCTTCATTTGTTCCTTTTTGAATATAATAACCGATCTTTAGTAAAGCAATGAGTATTGTGAAGTAATTTGTGAAGTAATTTTAACCAGTTTTAACACAAACTCACGACTTCATATCTTGAAGCATGGGTTGCCATGTCAATTAACCCGGGTTGTAAAACCTTCTATGTGATATATGGTGTTTAACAACGCCATTTCCGTGGAATGTTCTTTATGTAGTAATTAAACTATAAATTGTATAATTAGGTGAACGATCTTAATATAAGTCGTAATTTGCTAGCTTTGAAACTTTAATCTACGCATTAAAACTAGTTAGTCACACCGTTTGGTATAATTTAGTAGTTATCTTAATAATAACAGAATAAAAAGCATTACCATCAGCATATTTAAATTGAAAACAATATCGCTGTTACTATATGGTTGAATAAATTTATTTCATCCGTGCGTACACAAAATAGCATCGACTTGTTGTGTGCTGCTGTTGTTGTTTTTCTTGTTTTTGTTTGTACATTCAATGGTAGTCAACATTTTATGATCGAGTATCAAAACGTCTTAATATATATTATCTTTGATCTGTTACGGTAATTCTCGCTTTACTTTTCCGGCGTAATTTCAATTATGAACGTCCTCAACACTAGAACACGAAATATTGTAGCGAATTGGTTCTCTTTTTATTGTATTGATACGCGTGTTTTTAATGAGTTCATGTTAACGTGTTGGTGACTTTCAAACTTGTAAAGACGTCAAGACGAGCGAACGTTTAATATACGCGAATGAACGACAATTGAGGTAAAAATGTAATAATTTCGCAACAAGTGCCTATTTGTTGTGTCGGCGGTTATATTTGGCCTGCTCGCGTGTTGTCGTTGTGAATTTTCAAATCCGACGACATTCCATCACACGAGAACACAATACATAGCGTACGCACGACAAAACGGGTTACCAATTTGGTAATTCTTGTCTTTGTTGATCTGGCGGAATTAATGTTTGTTTTCTAGTGTTGTCGTTTTTGGCAAACACGAGAGGATAACACATGTACCGCCAAAATCAGGACCTCAATATCATAGCTATAGCATTGCCACTAATTTTTTTGCTTGATCGGTTATTGTATCGTTTCCTCTTGTTGGATGTTTAAAAATGAAAACACGTCCTTATCACAAAAAATACCCCAATTCGAAAACAAAGGCTATAAATACAGAAATGTTCGTATGGGCAAAATGTATGGCATTCAGTTCGTTATTTTTCGTTGTTCATTAGTGATATAGATTCACCGAAATGACATTATATCGCAACTTGAAGTATATGCAACAGGTCATTATATTATGTTTATTCTACATGTATTGAAAAACACAACTGTATATTAGAACCAAAAGATTAATACCTGGTAGCTGATATGTTTATTTTTCATTTTTTATTGTTTCTTTTGGACTGAAATTCACAAATGATCTTAAAAACTTTTAAACATTTTATTTCCGATACAAAATAAAATAACTAATTTCCGACAATTTATTTTATTTAAAACGTTATTAAAATAACTGACGTATTTATATAGGGATAATACACGTTTTCTAGGGCATGATCATTTGCGGGCGCTCGAAAAAGCCGTTCCTGCCCGAGTGCGCAGCACGAAAAATGTGTATGTTTGCTATTATTGCATAATCACATTACACATAGCAAAATAAATTAAAAGTACATTGAACACAATATGTCTTGTTCATACGACATCATAAAAATAATTCGATTACTTCATATGACGCCATACAGTTCAAGGTTGTGTTTTACGTATGCCTCACTCCGTCATCATCAACAAAAGACGAGGCTTTACCATTGGATAGACAGTTTTCTATTTAAAATGTATTTTTACAGTAGATTAATGGAAATTTGAAATGCAGCCGAGAAAAGTAAGAAATGATTAATTATTTTGTAATTTACTGATCGTGACTGATAAATAGATCGTCAGAATAAGTCATTGTTTTCATGTTTCTTTCGTACAAGTCTATTTAATTTCGTTCCAACTGAATTTATTTTTAAATAATACTCCAAACACATTGTCACTGACGTATTTCAAGCATACAGCAGGAACGTTGAAGGTGCATAAACACTTACATTTACAGCATAGTCTTTAAAACCGGTTGAGTAAAAAACCTTACCTTCATTGACGTTGCCAATAAAAAAAAGCTGTTGACTGTTTTCAAGAGAGTGCAGATGGTATCATTTGAAAAATGAAATAAAATATGCATTGCCTTTATCCCTGCATGCATGAGGAAACTGGTGCTTATTTAGTTTCCCATTTATGCTTGGAAAGTTGTCAAGGCTGGAGTTATTTACAAAGTTCATAATAATTTCATTGAATCAAATGAAAAAAATCGGAAGTTACTGCGCGTAGACAAGTCTATGGATATGAAAAACCCATAGCAGGGCATGAACAACACGTGAATCGCCTTGTTAATACACGATTTCTCCCGTTCAAGCCCTCCTTTTGCAAAGTTTATGCACCCCGCCAGAGGGCATTATAGATAGAATGTATGCAATAATGACGAATCAAAGCTCATATATCAGTATTACATTATTAGCAACTATCAATACAATACATGAAAACATATACCAGATTAAAATTGTTTTTATGTTTTCAGTCAAATAACTTTAATGTCGGCAACATTTATCAAATGTATATATATATTTCTACTTATATTTACAATGCTCTTCGGATCTTCAAACATATATTTCAATCCCGGACTTTGAATATTTTAAAAATGTTATTCCAAAAATCAATTCGAATGAGAATGATCTAAAAACATTGTCATTTCTACGATAAGAGATTATATCACCTTGATAAATAAAAAAGACGCTTAACGTTTCGATAATGTACATTTTCAGATTAATGTGATCATGCGATAATTACTTTATTTAAGCATTGGGGCTCATGTGCGGTTAACATACCGTTTGGTTAACATTTTTATTCGTTCTGCAAAAACACAAACAGCAAAGAGTTGGGTTTGCTGATTAGTTTAACAGCGTAGGGCTGGTAAAAACTAGACAATTTAAATACCGAATTATTTAAAATAACAATATGTATCATTTAGGTACACATGAATGATACAAACTCGCTGAATACAAGCTATGATTTTAAAACGCATACACGTTAACTATTTCAAAAATTATAAAACATGTTGGGATTGGCGTGTTAAAATGAATCATAACGAGCATATGTGTTGTTTGTTTTGAAACCGTCTCCTAACAAATGTCTTTTAGTCACTGTTTGTGTGAATAGATTATTATAATGGAAACAACCTGAACTTTTGTGTAAATGCATTATGGAAATATAACTAAGCGTTATACATTTCAGATTACATATATCTCGGTATATTAATAATGTTTGAGCGCACTTAATTATGCATTTTTGTAACAGTCTACGTCTTTGATACGGACATGTATTAAAAGGGTTATTGATTGAACATGATGAAATCAATAGCATTCGGTTTTAAAATATGATAATTGCAGTTCAGTTCCGTTAGGCACAGAAAACGTACACATATGTTCTCACTGTCCTTGCAATACTTTGTGCGGTTCAATGTTTACAGTAACGCATAACCAGTGCGCTTATTACGTAGTGGATACACAGACGGTTATTATTCGTAAAATCAATTCGAAACATATATCGCATACAAACATGGTAAATGTCCGTGTAATATAATACATGCACAGCTTTTTATAACGCATGGGTCAGAATCCGTCTATTTAGATCTGAATCAGTTCATATTTGAATATGCAACCTTTGTTTTATGATGTAAATCTGACCGAATAGTATGCAGCATTTCTTTGTAGTTTTCGCAATCAAACAATACATAATGCTGGTACCGTCGTAGAAAAAAACACAATTAGCAAGCAGGTTCGTGAAACACAATTTATTGAACATGTTACCGAAACATATAAACTGTGCAAAGGTAATTCAGCTGATTGCCGCTTCTCAAAGTTGCTTTAATTAGAAATCTGCTTATATCCCCATTCACAAGTATCATATAAATATATCACATACTTTTCTAATAATTCATTTTAGATTAAAGGGAACAGATTGCGCGGAATGATCTAGTTTTGCAGAAATTGCATCAATATGTGTATAAAGCATTCTTCCCTTTAAAATCAAACAGATTTTATTGCTAGTTTATAGACGAAGCTTTTATCATGTTATAAACTCCACATTTTTTATTAAGCAGTGATGAGTTGTTCAATATGTTGTTTATATGATTTTGTCTAGTCTAAAGTATTTTGTACTTAATTCATAATATACACTTATTGAATTCCTCAGGGCCATGTACCATACACACAAACGTCATTAGTAGCAAACCATAGCTCATGCATTTAGTTTTGCGAGATAAATTTTGCATGAGGAACGAGTTAGACAAAAAATAGCTTGCATAAAAGAAAATGTTTATCAAACTAAAACATGATATTATAAAATAACAACAATTCTCACTATAGTCAGTTGTCATTTAGTTGCACGAGTATAATAGGAAGTGTTATGCATTAATGAAAAGCAAACTATTTCCTGAGTTTATCTTTTGTTTTACATTATTAGCGTAGTAAATGACTAGATTGTGTTTATTATTATCGATATACAAAGAAATGCATCTTTAGTAATTGAAGAACGTTTACGCATTGATGTGTATTTTATATTTGGGTATACAGATTTTCCGATATGTTTAAGGTATTTATAGGCGTTACACGCCTCGTTGAGCATCATTATTTGTTGTTTAATGTTCTCCGCGGAAAGTCTTTATTACAATATATTTGCTAAAGGTTAACGATGTTAATTAATTATTATAAATGTTCTTAATGCGTAACGTTACATTCAAAATTGGTCATGTTAAATTATCTTAAAAAAAAGAATTAAAGCATATAACAGTGTTACAAGTTCACGTCGATTCGCAGTAAAAAGTATACATTGTATAACCATGTTTTTCAGTATAACATATACCGTTGTTTTGAATAAACGCTATTGCTTAAAACTGTGTCCTATTACATTTCGGTCTAATCCATTAGCCACATATTAAAAAAAAAAATTGTAAGAAACGTACGTGTTGCATGACTATTTAAGATTTTTTTATTGCTGATTATTGAAACAGTAATCCTAACCTTTACGTTGACGTTTAACGTGATAATAATATACGTTTTCTGATTACATCAACTGCTATAATCGACAGCCGAACTGTATGACTACGGTACGTAATGCGAGTTAAGGAATCTGCACAAGTCATTAGATAACGGTGACATGTGTACTAAACTTGATCACCTATTCAAGTACCGAACATACACGTGTCATGTCGTCGGAACAGAAGGAGATCCTTAGAGCGGAAAACAATCGCCTACACGTTTCATCACATCTATATGTGTAACATAAACGATGATCACTATTGTATCATTGTATCGTGTTTACTTAAACCATCATCTTAACATGAATTATTGAAACGATTAGTTAAAACAAATATCTGTAATTCCGGTAAACAGCATTATTTAATTTTCGAGACGTTTAATACCTCATTACTTACTGAATAAATTACAAACAAACTCGAATAACTTATGACAGTGTCAAGTAAGGAAAAATAGTTCTCATGTGTAGCTTTTGATACATCGATTTCCGTTGTTCGTCTGTCAAGTGTACGTACAGAGAAGGGGGTTGCTGTATAGCGCGCCTTAAAAGTATTCAAATGATATTCTCATTTGTATTTGTTTTGGCAAATTTTATGAAGCATGGTAGAGAGACTGAGGCCCTACCATGCACAAATCTTGTTGATATTGAATCTCCAAGGGTATTGTTTATCTTGTTGGTATGTTAAGAAAAGCATTTCTGACAGAAAAAAAAATCGAAATTTGAAAATAATTGTGAATAAATGCATTAAGTGAGCATCTTCCAATGTTGTTTTACATTATTTCTATCCATCACTTGTTCGGCATAAGAGGTAATATATAAGATTGTCGTATATATATATATATATATATATATATATATATATATATATATATAACCAATACATAGTGCCAGTTACGCGGTCTCTGTAGTTTTCAGACTGTACTTACGAGGTCAATATAAAAAACGGGGTCTATATACAACCCCGCAATCTAGGCTCCTTTAATTACTATGAGGGGGGTGTAGGGGAGGTAATGCAATCAAATCTCACAATAAGGTCTTAAATCGAAAACCACAATCAGGTCTGAAATTGAAATTGTATATACCTCGCAAATAAGTTCGCTATATATTTCCTTGTATAAGACGTTAAATAAATGACGTATTTATATACAATAATAATAGTAGGTACCCCTATATACCTTAATTCGTGTTTATATCGGATAAAAAAGGGTATGGAGATACATGTATTTAAAGTGGGAACCCCATAACCTATTTCTAAATCAGAGACCCCGTAACTGGCCATATGTGTGAATATATATATATATATATATATATCGTATAGTAGACCTCTTTAAAATGTTGTAAAATAATCCCCACCCCCAACCCTGAAATAAACAATTTAAAGGGATCTTTTCATGGTTTGGTAAATTGACAAAATTGTAAAAAGTTGTTTCAGATTCGCAAATTTTAGTTTTAGTTATGATATTTGTGATGAAACAGTATTACTGAACATTTACCATAGTCCAATATAGCCATTATATGTATCTTTTGACGTTTTGAAAACCTAAAAATTATAAAGCGTTGCAACGCGAAACGATTGAATAATTTGGAGAGTTCTGTTGTTGTCGTTTAAATTTACGAAACTACGAAGATTGCTTATATAAAGTATAAAATACTTTCTGTGTATACTCGGCGGAATCGCCGTGAGGGCTAATGCGTTTTTACTTCAGACTAACTCCAGGACCCCGGGGGTCACTGGTTCGAGCCCTGGTACCGGCTACTTTTTGTTCCTTGTTTTAATTTTATTCTTGATAATAACTTCAAAATATGCCAAAATCTGTGAAAATGCCCTTAAATTGTATGGTCAACACAACCAAGCGGTAACGTTTGTTTACGGTTATCAA